>NC_088927.1:67980000-68077500 GCF_038396675.1 Hydra vulgaris | reverse complement strand
TATATATATATATATATATATATATTGACAGACGAGTTAAAAGATTGCAAATTATATGAGTGAGGAAAACGAGATGAAGGAAGCGAATTCCGAAGAGCTGATGCTCGAGGAAAAAAACTAGACGAATAAGCGTTTTTGGAGCACTTAGGAACAGTCACAGAAAAAGGATAACACTTAATTGAATGACGAGTAACACGAGAATGAATTTTAGTAGATGGCACAAGAGACGCTAGCTCTTTAGAGCAGTGCCCATTATAGTATTTGTAGAAATGAGAAAGAGAGGCAACATTACGACGGTGTGATAATGGTTGGAGGTTGGCTGCAAGAGCAGGTCCAAATATGAATACAACACGTTTTTGCACCTTGTCTAAAAGAGAAAGGGCATCATTAGAATATCCGCCCCAGATATGGCAACAATATTCCATACAAGGCCGGAATTGAGATTTATAGAGATAGAGAATAGAATCCGAAGTAAGAAAGTGACGAGCTCGATAAAGAGATGCAACCTTAGCAGATGCTAATTTTGCAACTGATTTGATATATGGTTTCCAAGAAAGATTGGAAGTAAGAGTTAGTCCTAGAAGATGAAGAGTAGGTGACTCATCGAGTACATCACCGTTCATAAATATAGGAAGATCTAAATTATTGCGATAACGATTGGCTAAAAAAAATTGAGTTTTATGTGAATTAAAGTTCACCAGCCACTGTGAGCTCCATGCTGTAGCATAAGTAAGTTCCTTTTTAAGCTCAAATGCCCCCTCCAAGCAATCAGAGGGTGTTGGTTTTTTATCACAACAAGATTAAATGGTAGTGTCATCAGCAAACAATGCCACCTTAGATGATAGAATATCTGGAAGATCGTTAATGTAAATTAAAAAGAGTATAGGGCCAAGGATAGAACCTTGAGGAACCCCTGAAGTTACAGAATAAGAAGAAGAGTGTTGTCCATCGAGGACAACTTTTATGGAAATTGGAAAGGAAGGATTCAATGATCTTAAAGATGTTGTCAGATACACCATAAGAAGAAAGCTTATGGAGAAGATCAGCATGCCAAACTTTATCAGCTGTAGAACGAGAAGATCGAAATCCATATTGATGGTCAGAAAGTAAGTGATTAGATTCAAGATGCGAAATTAAGTGTTTGTTAATTAAAGATTCAAAAACCTTGCTTATGATAGGAAGAAGACTTCTGGGACGGTAGTTAGACGAATCAGATCGCTCTCCAAAATTTTTGAAGATAGGGATAACAGATGCCGCTTTCTAGCAGGCTGGAAAGCAAGACTCTGATAAGCACTTGTTGAATAGTTTTAAGAGTATAGACGACAGCTCCGGAGAACACTTCTGCAAGAAAATAACAGGTATGTAGTCCGGGCCACAAGCTGTAGAAGAGTCTAGGCAGAAAATCACTTTAGATACTGGAGATGCTGGAGTAATATGAATGTCAAGCAATGGATAAACCTGTTTGTTGGCAATATCAGGTAGAAAGCAGCTAGTGGAATCAAGAGATGATATCGATGAAAAGTTTTTAGCAAACAACTCAGCTTTGCTTTTAGGTGAGGTGAGAAAGTCTGTACCATATATATATATATATATATATATATATATATATATATATATATATATATATATATATATATATATATATATATATATATATATATTTCATTTGAAATGAATATGAAATGAAATATATATATATATATTTCATATTCATATTTATATATTTTTATTTCATATTCATATATATATATATGTATACGCATATATGTATGTATATATTTATATAAAAATTATACAAAATTTACGAAAAACAAATTTATAAAACTATTTTAGAGTTTTTTATATTTATGGTTCTAATAAACTTAAAAAATATATATATTTTTTCATAGTCAATATTAGTTTTACAATTATTATAAATTTAGGAGAACGTTATTAACATAATGCGCCCTGGATTTTATGATCAAGGGTGCACGCTTTCCCCTACCCTTTTAGAAAAACATCTTCTAATAGAAAAAAATTAAACCATCTGTCAAATTAACATAAAAGTATGAGGTAAAATAATTTACCAATTATTTAACATTATTTGAGCAAATTAAAACTGTCATAGGTCATATCAGTGTGTAAGGCAGAGCCATTTTCTTCGACAAAAGTTCAACACAACACGTTTTTAGTTACTGACAAAAAATGATAACACTTCATATTGCTTTTAAGTGACGAAAAAATAAAGCTTAGTTCTTGTTATATTATTTATAATATGAACTTTAATTAATTAATAAGATTAAATAATAACTAAATAATAATATGTGAACAAAATTATACAGGATTTATTAATTTTTTGGTATCACCATGATACATTTTTCTTTAAAAAAGAAAATTGTCTTTAAAACGTTAAATGCATACAACTAAATAAACTTATGAAAAATAACTAAGTAATTGAGTACAAATACGTTTGAAACAAAAAAAATTTAATTTACAATCAAACATGTGCATAACAAGTTGAAAAAAATATGTAAACTTTGATCTTATATATTGCATTAATGCGTCATATGACAAACCTAAAATAAAAATTGTAACCGATAAGTAGACATAAAAGAAAAAAAAAAAAATAGTGATAGCATATATAAGAATGTCTCAAAAAACGATTTTTTTGAAATATATATGCTGTAACCCCCTCAATGCGTTCTATATGATAAAAAAAAGACTAAATTTTGAAAAATTTTAAATCAAAAATATTTTTAGGGTTACCTCAAGACTCTTGAACATTTAACGATTTCCTAATAATAAAGAAAAAATTCTTCGAAAGTGTATTATGTTGTGTCTTAAATGAAGTAAAATTATCTGAAAATTTTACAAATAATTACATTTTAACAATAATGACCTTTTGATATGCACTAAATCTTTATTTTCTCGTGTAATCAATTGAAAAGAAGTCGAATCTTCTCTTCCAAAATTGTTTATTGAAAATAGAGAAATAAGTAGGGATAATGTTACTAAATTTTTAGGTGTTTTTATTGACGAAAATCTAAATTGGAATAAACATATCGCTTATTTAGGTAGTAAAATATCTAAAAGTATTGGAATAATATACCGATCACGCCATTTATTGAAAAAGCCGCTACTCAAACAAATCTACTATAGCCTTGTTCAAAGTTATTTAAATTACGGTAATACAGCATGGGGTAGTACCTATAAAAGCAAACTAGAACCTCTCTATCGTAAACTGAAGCATGCTATACGAGTAATTAATTTTAAAAATAAAAAAGAACACTCAAAGCTTCTTTTTGAACAGATGTCTTTACTAACATTGTTTGAACTAAATATTTATAATATTCTAAGTCTTATGTATATTAGCAAAATGCAAGAAATGCCTTTAATTTTCTATAGTCTTTATATACAAAAGCCAGAGTATAAATACCTGTTGCGCACAAATAGTACCCTTTTAGAGCCTTCATGCAAAACTAAGCTTGAGCAATTTAAAATTACTTATCGTGCACCTCATATTTGGAATAAGTTTTTATTACTCAATCAAAATATTATTAATCTTGAAAACTTAAAGGGCTTAAAAAAAACTATTAAAAAGAGTGTTTTAAAGTATAAAAATTTACTTACCGATTTTATCTAAATTTGTTCACTGCTAACTTCTTATATAAACTCTTATTTTTTAACATACTTTAATATACATTTCAAACATTGCGTTAGCAATAAACGTGGTAATATTAGGAAAAAAGTAACGATACATGTTTGTATAATTGTTATCTTACACCTTAATACAATTGTAATGTAACAATTTAACGTAAAAATTTTGTAAATATTTTTATTTTTCTATACGTATATATATATATATATATATATATATATATATATATATATATATATATATATATATATATATATATATATATATATATATATATATATATATATATATATATATATATATATATATATATATATATATATATATATATATATATATATATATATATATATATATATATATATATATATATATATATGTATGACAATGTAAAGCGGTTCTTGATGATAAGACCTTTTGGTCTTTTGCAAATTTCCCGCGTTCTTCTTACAGTTCGTATTACAGAAGTTTGTTTATTATTTATGTTTGTGATTTTTTTTATATTTATATGTATATTCAATCTTAACGAATCTTTATTATGTAATCACGAAAATGTATACTATGGAACAAAAATAAATTAAAAATAAAAAATAAAAAAAATAAAATTATGAGTTTATTATACATTCTGTTTAATAAGTTGAATTCTTAAAATGCATTCAGTTGAATTCTTAAAATGCATTGTCCCTTTCATTCCTTTACTTACTTATTTCAGAATAGTTTCCATTATGATAGTCAAAATACTTATTTGAAGTTTTATTTTTACTTTTAGTCGATTCACTGGATTCAGTCGATTCGATGGATGAATTTCCATATTAACACCAAATGACCTTGCTTGGTGTTGCAAAGACGAGGCAAATGCATTAATACATATACGCTGTTAGGTTTGTCGGCAAATATTAGGACTAAAGTATTTATAGGCGTATTTAAAAATATTTAAAATCAAGTTTCCTTGGTGGCATATGCATTCTATTAACATTTTCACTTCATATTTTACTATATATACCCATATTATCTCAAGATTTTGTTCAGTATTTGGAAATGTCACTTCATATTGCACAAAATCTTTCTTTATGTGATAGCAACACCGCCATCTCTTCTCACGTCACTTCTGCCTTTTCGGTATAATAATTATCCGTCTAAAATTAGTACTCAGTTGCTAGAAAACCACGTTTCTGTCATTGCGATGATATCTATTTAATGTACTCTTAAAAATGCTTCATATTCCAACCGTTAAATTTCTAAAGATGTGGTTCCAGTGAATCAACATTTTAATTCATTACTTTTGTTGTCACTGTAATACTTTAAGTTTGACAACTTCGTTTCCCCGGATTCAATATCGAAAGAGAAAATAGTTTTTCAAAGAATTGTTTAATTATTTTCCTTTAGTTCGCAGTTAAAAATCTAATTATTGTTCTGTTTCAGTTTGATCGGGACTAATGAACACGTTTACAAATTTAAGGTTCCCTTTTAAATGTTTTGCTGCAGCTGATATTAGATTTCGATCAGCTTTATCTGGTAGTTTTACAACAATTAGACCTGGTTTATCTGTTTGAGATTTCAACCGTTTAACGTGAGTAGGTTTGATTTCTTCCTTATTTATAGTACAAAGAATGTCATTATTTGCTTTGTCAATTGTAGTTGTTTTACTTGATTCCGCAACTCCGAAAATGATTGTATTTTTTTCCCTCTCCTTTTTTTGTGTTGATGCTCAATAGCTATTGAATCGATTAATTTTAATTGATCAATAACTGTAGAATTGATAACCATTAATACTCGAGTCAGATTGCTCTCCAGAATTTTTGAAAATAGTTATAGTAGACACCGCATTCCACACTTATGTTGTCCGGACCACAACGTGTAGAAGAGTCTAAGCAGGAAATCACTTCAAATATAGAAGCTGGAGTAGCACGAATGTCAAAAATGGATAAACTTGTTTGTTGGCTATATCAGGCAGAGCGCAGCAAGAGGAATTGAGAGATTATTTTAATGAAAACTTCTTAGCAAACAACTTAGCTTTGTCTTTAGGTAGGTGACAAAATCTGAACCATATAAAGAGAGGTGAACAAACAGGTTTACCTTTATTATTAATACTGTTAAAAATTCTCCTGAAGTCACGAGAGCTTAAATTTTTACAATAAAATACGAGATTTCATGGCCTGAGAACTGCGGGCTTTGGCAAAATACAAAATCTTTTACTATGGTTTCTAGCAATAGTAAACAGACATCTGTTTTCTAGAGAATTGTTTTGTTGATAGATTTGGAAGTAATGGTTTCGATTGGAAATTGCAGCAGCACAATCAGGCGCGTAGCTACCCTATAGCAAGATTAGGCACAGCCTAAAGGCCCGTCGAAAAAGGGGCCCAAACGTCGACATTACTCAAAATTCATAAATCGAACTTGAGATGTTGAAATTTGCAATAAAGCTGGCAAGTTTTAATTTTTAATTTAAATTTTTTTTATCTAAGTAACGTTTAATATTTTGCGCTAAAATATTTATAAACTATTGTAGTTCAATGAGAATCTTTAAGGAATATAGATTTGTGTTTAATTAAGTCATCATTTTTTATATTTCTGAACTTCTACGTTGTTTATTTAGTCATATGTATATTAATATACATATATATTTTTTTCTTATTATCGAAAGTAAGCAAGCACTATTGCATTATTTCATTTTTAATATATTACTAGTGTGCTAGCCCGCTTTAAAAAACGGGTTTTATATATATAATATTTAAAGGTCTTTAATAAGGATCATTATGTCAACATATACCTATGTGTTAACGTCAAGAACATTGTTTGAACTCAATTAATTTATTGGATTGCCTCGACAATACGTATTTCTGAGATTTATAAAATTTAGGTATTTTTTTTTTAGGGGTAAAAAATTAATTCAAAAAAATAATAAAACTTTTATATATTGATTTCACCAGTCTTTGGAGTTTATAAGTGTAAGACCCTTTTTTATCATGGCGGAATCTACATTTAAAGTTAAAAGTGGCGCTTAAAAGTGTAAAATTAGAAAGAAAAAAGAAAAAGAATTGCAAAAATTGCCCAAAATTGATATGTTTTTTAAAAAAAGTAAAAATGATATTCACTAATCGGATAATATAGATTCTGCGGATATAAATGAATTTCCGAAAACTGTAGAACCGCAGACTATTGATACTGCTACTGAAAATGCAATACAAATTGAAGGAGCAAATAAAGAAACAGCAGTAGAAACTAATATTCACTCTATGACACTAACTAATGATTTGGGTAAATATTTAAATTAAATTATATCTGATGACGAAAAACGTTTATTAGTACGTATTCCACCGCATTGGCCAAAAGGACCATTGTCCAAAGATTATAATCAACAAAACAGGAGTTTTAGTGAAACTTATTATTACTACACATCAAAATATGGTCCATTTCTACGTATTTGGCTATATTATTCCATACTTTTAGATGCTGTCTACTGTGAGCCATGCTGGTTATTATCAAATCAATATAGCCAGTGGAAAACTGGTCTGAAAGATTGGAAAAATTTATCTCCACGTATAAGTTCTCATACCTCTTCACAAGCTCATGATAATGCTTGTGCAGTATATGAACAATGGAAAACTAATCAGACAATTGATGAAACACAGGAGGAACAGTTTCGTGAAAATGGCATTAGAGCGTTTAATTCGTATGACGCTTATGCTCGCTAAAAATTCTTTAGCCTTTCGCGGCCATTAAGGAGGATTTACAGGAGATTATAACGGAAATTTTTTGTCGCAAGTAGAACTACTTGATCATTATGATAATGTGATGAAACAAATTGTTTCAATGCCTTCCGGATCCATAACGTATCTTGGTCCAGATATACAAAATAAATTAATAACAATTTTGGGAGTAAGATTATTGGATGAACTAACTACGAAAATCAATACATCGCCATTATATTCTTCAATGTTAGATACGACACAAGATATCACTAAGAAAGATCAATTGAGCATTGTTATAAAACATGTACACATAGATCGCAGTGAAAATGAGAAAGCGACACATTTTAATATTATTGAAACCTTCTTAGGATTTTTTGAATTAACGGATCATTCAGCCAAAGGAATTACTGATGAGGTTCTGCGTATAATTAGTGAATTAAATATTTCAATTGTAAATTGCTATGGTCAAGGTTATGATGGTGCCAGTATTATGAGTGGAATTTACAATGGACTACAGTCTAAAATTAAACAAATGCAGCCAAATGCTGAATATATCCACTGTAACAGTCACAACTTGAATTTAGTTGTTAATGATAGTGTATCTATTAAATTAATACTGCAATCAAATAAGGTGGATGAAAGAAATGAAGCAGCCAATATAAATCAACAAATCGAAAATTTTGAGTTTGTATTTATTACTGTACTTTTATTCAAAATCATTATTGAAATCAATTATTTATCTAAAATTTTACAAAAAAAAGGATGTGGATTTAAGTACGGCAGTTTCTGTATTAGAAAATTTTAATATTAAACTAAAAATATTTCGAGACTCGTATGAAGAATTTAAAATGAAAGCTAAAGTGCTAGCAAATTTGTAGAAAGTTAATCCGCGTTTTACGTGTAAACGACGATGATTTGTTAAACGTCATTTTGATGAATTATCATCAGATTATCGTTTTAGTAATAGTGAAGAAATATTCAAGGTAAATTTTTTTTTATTATACACTTGACAAAATAGTTGTTTAAATCGATAAATGTTTTACCGGAATGAGAACTATCAACCATTATTTTGCATTTCTTGAACCTAAGAATATATTAACGATGTCGCAACAAAGTATGGTAAAAATTTTTGATACACTTTGCAGCAAATATCCAAAAGTATTTACATCCAACCTAGCTAATCAATTTTTCCAACTTCCCACATTATTAGAATTAGATTTAAACCACACAATGACAATTAAACAGCTAGCTGAAATAATGACAACCAAATATAGTGTATTGGAAAGGGATTTTTCCGAAATTTGCATGACAGTTCTTTTATTTTTCACATTACCCGTAACGGTTGCAAGTGTGGAGAGATGTTAAAGAAGTTGTGAATATCTTTGCAAATGCAAAAGCTAGAAAAAAAGTATTTTAATATTATGTACTTTGCAAGTGTTTTTCATACTGTGTTCTTTTCTGTAATAATAATAAACAACTGAATTTATAATATATTTACCGAATTTACTTTTTTTATAAAATAAATTTACCTTAAGGGGACTCCTCAGGGGATCTTGCCTATGAGCCCGAAACTTTTATCTACGCTACTGAGCACAATGTGAGAAAAACCATGGAGAAGAGTGAGGCTTGTCTTGAAATTGTCAAGAGGGAATAAAAGATTCCATACTAGCTTGAATCTAAGAGGTTATGTTGAAGTACATTTTTCAGCTGGAAGACAAAAGATTTCTACCCAAGGGCTATCACAAAGAAAATCACAAAAAGTGTCCTGTCAGCTTTAAGTTAGTTGTAAGAAATAAGTAGATAAGGGGATACTGATGATGAAGAAGTATAAGATAATAGTTTGAGAGAGATCAAACTGTGACCTAAGGGTGAATGTGAAAAAACTAAGCACTGACTAGGATCAGAGGCAAGACATAAGTCGAGTGGAAAAGGTAAATGATTTGGGTTGACTGGTATTCGTGTTGAAAAGTTGACCATTTGAGTTAGAGATTGAGAAAGAAAAAGTTTTGGGGCCTTGACGCCAGCAGAGTCACTGACACTAGATTCAAGCCATTCGGAGTGATGAGCATTAAAGCCACCAACAACAACGATTTTGGTTGATAGACAACAAGAGAGGGTTTCGTCAAATTGATTAGAAATAAATTCGAAAAGAGTGCAGTCTTAAGATAAAGGAGAGCTATAAATAAACAAAGAGAAAGACAATAGAGTGAAGTGGTACTAAACGAAAGCATAAAAAAGAATAATCGGTGGATTCTAATCTAGTCCCCAATTAACAGGTGAATTCTTACGAAAGTAAAAGCTCAGGCCAAGTATGTGGACTATTGGAGTCTTTATAAATTAAAGGAAATTACCATCAACAGCAAAATCACAAGATGTGACAGCTGAACTCAAATTAGTCTTTCGAAGAGCATTTAGTTCTGGTGAACTTTGCAAGAGATAAGACTCAACGGAAGAAAAGTTACTTCAAAGATCAGGACTACTAGTGATCGATAAGTTTAGAAAACTCAGTGATAAGGATGTTTTTTTGTGTTTTACTGTGTTTGGTACTTTGATCATTTTTAAGTTTGTTAAAGAACTTGACTCAAGGCACAAATAGTACTCAGGCAACTTTTCAATAGTCAAAGCAGTTGTCTCAATACTATTAATAAACTCTAACCGTAACAAAGAGCTCCAAAAGTAATCTCTACAATGCACACCAATAGTACGAACAAGAACACCATCATTGTGCAACATTTTACTGTTTGTACTCAGATATTTTACAGCTATTGATGAAATCAACCTCTATGAGAGCTACCCCATAGTTCAGGAAACCTTAACAACAGTGAAAACTGAGTTTTAGAGCTGTACTCTCTAAGATATTAGGAGGTAACAAAATGAGTTGCCGAGTTGTAAAAACAGAGACAGAAGCGAAACCCACACATTGAGTCAAGTATATACAGCATTTAATATCCTAAACTGCAAAAAATGTATTATAAATATATCTGCGTCAGGCCAAAATAAATAAAGAAGGGGTGCGGGGCTAGTCAACATTTCAACAACTAAATTTGTTTATCCCTTTAGTCTTTGACTAAAAGCCCTTCGACATAAAGCACAGACATAAAGCAGGTAGTATTGGATTACATGTTTCTAGTTGCAGAATAACCTAAACTGACCTGGACCTGCTTATAATGATCATATACAAAAAATATACAAGAATAAAAAATAATTAATCCAAAGTATATGCATCAAACAACTAAACAGTTGCTAAAAAAATAACCCAAACAAACAGCAAAAATATTTCTTTGATCAAAAAAAGTACGAGAGGAAAAAAACGCAATATTTTGCAACTCTAGTCACGTATTTTTAGTGCATTTGTCTTTTCATAAGCTTCATTGAATTTTTATCAAATGTAGCTATTGTCTCATCTACTAATTGACAAGCAGCAGTTAAGACAGGAATGTTTCTAAGTCCAGGAATATGTTCTTGTCAATGAGTGATTTTGATTTGATGGAAGAATGTTTCCAGAGCATCTCTCAATTGGATGATCAAGAAGTCACTTGTCTGTATTTTTTTTTAATGTATAATGCTGCAACTGTGTTTTTTGGTGTACTAAATCTCTCAGCAGTCATATCAGTTCTCATTTTGACCTAATTGATGTGTAAACCTCATATACCATGTCCTTCATAGACTATTGGAACCTTCTAAAACTTTCAAAATTGAGATCTTTCTAGAACATTTAAAAATATTGTTTAAGGTGAAAATATTTTCAGAATCAAAAATATACATTTGACATAACTTTACACCTTAGAATACAGTTAAAAAAAACTTTTTGGCTCGAATAAAGTTTACCATCAACTAAAAACATAAAACAAAACAAAACTGCAAACTTTGAAAAGGTGAGGAAGACAATAGAAAACTTGTGTCATAGAAGTAGCATTGAAAAGCTAAATAAAGAAACATATAGAAAGTGGATGATAAAACTCTAATTTCAAATTGATAAGAGCAAAAATATGGATGATAAGTTATATACATATGTACTCTTGTATTGAGCACTCAATACCGGTATTTATCAAAACAATTGTTGCTGTTATATATTTATATACATATATATATATATATATATATATATATATATATATATATATATATATATATATATATATATATATATATATATATATATATATATATATATATATATATATATATATATATGATATTGATGCTACTACTGAACAATAAAATATGCGCAGTCTCTCTTTTTCCTGGTATTAAAGACTAGCATTGATTAGCATACTGTGCGATTTTTGTTTGTGAATACGAAACCAGAGAAGCGATTGCAGAAGCACTTATGTGTATCAAAATATGGAATTCTTTATTGCAACCAAAAATCTTTTTACTGACTGTTCTTTTACAGACTATCAAATTTCTTTATACTGACTTTAAATAAAGAAATAAATGCACATGAATTTATTTTTCCCCACGTAAAACATTTACTTATTGTTATTTAGTAATAATATATAAATTTCTGTAATTTAATTCCAAGAAATTATGTTTTTTATTTACTACATATTTATAATTTTTTGGTAATTACTAATATATTATTATTTTTATAATAAATCATACTTGCTTAAATTTAAATATTGTTTTTTGGTTTAGGTTGTAAAGTGTTTGCTTGTGTTTTTCATTTAACGGGTGACAACTAAAATTCCGGACAAAAAGAAATAGTGCGCAAGTCATATTCAGTTGTTTAACTTTGCCACTTCGTTACATTATCAAGTAGAGTACGATTCAAGTAATAATTTTACATAGTTTTTGTTTGACAATTGTTAATTTAGTTGTCATAAAATGTCGTCTAAAGAGAAGCTTCTTTGAGAACGTGTTGTACATTTTTATGAATGCCATAAAAGTGTTGGCAAAATGTTTACTGTAGAACATTTTTGAAAGAAGGTATATCGAAAAGTACAATTTACGATATTTTAAAACGTGGTACTGTTGAAAGAAAGCAAGGATCCGGACGAAAGCCCACAATAATGACCAAGAAAAATTTGAAGAAGTTAAAAACTTGATTTAACAACAATAATGGCATTAGCCAGCGCGATGCTGCTAGAACATTTAAGCGTTCCCAGCTGTATATCAGTAGGTCACTCAAAAAGCTTCAAGTTAAACCAAGGAAAAGCAGAAATCGCTATCCTACACTAAAAGTTAAATTACTAAAGTAAAAAAAGATTGTCGTTATCTTGTGAAATATTTTGGTAACAAAAATTTCATTTTGGATGATGAAAGTTTTTACTTTAAGTAAGCCCCAAATGCCTGGTAACAAAATTTATAACACAGACGACTCTTCTGTTACACAACCTGATATTAAATTCAAAATGCAAAGCAAATTTGAGATGAAACTAATGTTATATATTGTTGTGTCTTACAGAGGAATTTCAGAGCCATTTTTTAAGGAAAGTGGTCTAGCTGTCAACCAAGAAGTTTACAAAAACCAATGCTTAACTAAAATTATAATCCCATTTATTAATAAATATCATTCAGATGATAATTACATATTTTGGCCCGATAAAGCATCGTCACACAATGCGAAAAGTGTTACTGAGTTCCTCTAAAGCGAAAATATTCCTTTTGTACCGAAGAATGTTAAACCCACCAATCTTCCTCAATGTAGATTTTTTTGAAGATTTAAGTTCTTTAGTGTACAAAGGTGGTTGGAAAGCTCGAAATATTTCACAACTCAAGCTTAGAGTTAAAAAATCCTTGAAAGAAATGGACATAACTGGTGTACAAACATCTTGCACGAACATTAAAACAAAGTTGTGCAGAGTAGCAGATAAAGGACCCGTCGTGGAAAACCATTAGTTTTATTGTATATTTTAAGTTGTCATCAGTTATATATCAACCATATAAAATTGTTTTGAATAAATTATTTCATCGAAATTAATACTTCTTCTCATTCCGTATTTTAAGTTGTCTCCCATTAGAACAAGCCTGAGAACAATATCTGTCTAAAGGATAGTGGATGTAGCATGGTAAATAACGACAATCGTTTATCATTCAAATTTGAATACTAAATGATTGTTGTGAATACTAAATGATTGAATACTAAATGATTATTGTATTTATGAACAACCTTTTGCAAAAGGTTGCTCCTAAATAACAAAAAAAAAGTTTTTATACTCTTATTAAATTTGATATAATATAAATAAAGATATTGAAAAATTTTTTTAATTGTACAAACAATTTTTTGTGAAATTCGTTTTAATTTTCTACGTATAATATTGAAGTATTTAATTAAATTTTTTTTCCGATTTCAGAGATGGTTGATTGCGATGGTTGGTTCCGATTTCAGAGATGCTTAGAGGCTAGATCGGATCTTACTGACTGTCAAACTTGACTATGGAAGACGAACGTACAATTTTAGTTTCTATCATAATTATAAACACATATTATATATCATATATCATAAATACAGTTTGTTTTGGATTAAAAAAATAACTCTTCATTATCTATTTAACTAAGTATTTACATAAAAGTATTTCTTCCTCACAAATATGAAAAGTGATACAGTAACTACTATAACTGTTTTTTTGACGATAATAAAGATTTATTGGTTGTCCACTATCTAAATTAATTAACGCTTTAGTTATTGTGATAAAAACAGAAGAGCACATTTCACATATAGAAAACACCATGATGGAATTCCAAAATATTTGATTAATCGACCTTCTTTAGTTTAATTTTTTTTTTTTTTTTTTTTTTTTTTTTTTTTTTTTTTTTTTTTTTTCTTTTTATTACATTAAAAATAAGCATTTCGTTACAATATTTAAAATACAAATATATAATAATAAAAACATATATATATATATATATATAATAATCGTTATTAAATAATAAAAGAACGCGGGAACTCGTAGAAGACCATACGGTCTTGTCGTCGAGTACCGCTAAGAAATGATCGTGTTAAAATTTATAAAATATTTACAAGATAAAAAAATAAGTTAACGAAGTAAGAAACTTAAAATATTCCGTTACAAATACAAGATACATTATTATAAATTACAAATGTTAATGATGCATATATAATTTTTATAAATCAATAGTTAAATAGGGGATAAAAAGGAAGATCACTAAAAAATAAAAAATAAATCTCAAAAGTATATTGTTACATCTTCAATTGTAAAAATGAGTTCTTTAAGCTTTCGTTTAAAAGAAAAGTAGTTACTTTGATGAATAAAATCCTTAGTAAAATTTTTTAAAACTATTTTATTCCATAAGAATGGTCCGCGATAATCAATACAAAATTTAAAAAGATTTGTTTGAAAAATGGGCTGCTTTATAAAATTATCATTCCGCAAAATGTATTTATTTTTATCTTTCGATGAATACAAATTATGGAAAGAAATAGGGGATGAATTGGTTTTACATTTAAACATAAAACAAAGAATATTAAAAATGTTAAGCTCATATATATTAAAAACTTTCATTTCAAATAATAGAGGCTTGGCATGAGTATAACGGTCTTTAAAATATATGAGACGTGCTACATGCTTCTGCTGACAATAAAGAGGTTTAAGTTTAATTTTCTTTGCACTACCCCAAGCAATGTTTGCATAGTTTATGTGACAATGAATAAATGAGTGATATAATTGTACTAAAGTACGTTTATTTAAAACATTTCTTGCTTTGTACAATATTCCTATACTTTTTGAAATTTTACTTGATAAGTTTTTAATGTGACTTTTCCATGTTAGATTTTCATCTATACAAACACCTAGAAAGTTGGTTACTGTTACTTGTTTAATTTGTATATTGTCAATAACAAGATGAGGCATGTTAATTGGCAGTTTATGTTTTTTGATAAGAGGATGGAAAAGAACCCATTTAGTTTTATCAATGTTAAGAGATAATTTGTTAGTCTTAAACCAGTCTGATATTTTGTTTAACTCAATGTTCAAGCAACTAAATAAAGTAGGAATGCTTTTGTGTGACATGAATAAATCGGTGTCATCAGCAAACATAATTGTTATTAAATCAGAGGCTTTGTATAAATCATTAATATAAATAAGGAAAAGAAGAGGTCCTAATATGGATCCTTGAGGAACTCCACATGTAATATTTAACAAATTTGATGATAATGTTTCATTGGCGTAAACAAATTGTTTGCGATTAGTTAAATAACTTTTTAACAATTTTAAAACATTGCCTGTTATACCACAACATTTTAATTTTTTAGCAAGAATTTTATGATTAATGGTATCAAACGCTTTCGCTAAATCAATAAATACTCCCAATGTGAATTTAGAATTATTAAATGAGTCTGATATACTTCTTGTAAGCTGAATAATTGCATGCTCTGTTGAATTTTTTTTTTTAAATCCATATTGCATGTTATATAATAATTTGTTTGATAAAAGGTGATTGTATATTCTGTTGTACAAAATTCTTTCTAAAATTTTAGAAAAAACAGAGAGGATGGAAATTGGACGATAGTGTTTAACATTAGTTTTTTCTCCTTCTTTAAATATAGGAATAATTTTTGCTATTTTTAAATCATCAGGAAAAACTCCCTGATTAATAGAGCATTTAAAAATTTGGAAAAGTATGTCTTTTAAAACGTCAAAACAGTTTATAATAACGTTCCCATTGATATCATCTGGACCAACTGCTTTATTTGACTTTAACAATTTATAAGCACTTTCAAACTCTTCAAAAGACAAATCAAAAAAATTTAGATACGAGTTAAGAGGGTCATATGTTGCCTTAAATGATTTTTTAGGGTTTGGAATTATTTCGGCTAGGTTTTGTCCTACAGATACAAAATATTTATTAAATTCGGAAGCAATTGTTTTTTGATCAAGAATAAAATTATCATCTACTTTAATAACTGAGGGCAAAAATTGCGATGTTTTTTTAGTGTTACCCGTAATTTCGTTTATTAGTTGCCAAGTGCGTTTAGAGTTTAACTTGTATTTTTCAAGTAAATTAGTGTAATATATTAATTTTGAATTTTTCCTTAGGCGATCAAATAGTCTTACGTAATTTTTATAATTGGTCTTACTCTCAGTTGTTTTCAATTTTAAATATTTAATATAAAGTTTTTGTTTAATTTTAGATGATTTTAGAATACCTTTAGTAATCCATGGCGATTTAATTTTTTTATGTTTGTAATTTATTTCTACTTTGGGAAAATTGATGTCATAAATTTCATAAAAAATTTTAAAAAAGATTTGTATATTAAATTAATGTCTTCAGAAAAGTTAATAATGTCCCAATTAACTAAAGAAAGTTGATATTTAAAAGATTCTAGGTTTTTATTATGAAAAAGTCGTTTTTTAAATGATTTTTTTTCATTACATAAAATTTTCGCATAAATATCTATTGAAAAGAAAATAGGGAAATGATCAGATATGTCACTTTTAATAATGCCTTTTTTAAGCGAATTATTAAAAATATAATTGGTTATAATGTTATCAATTAAGAAAGTTGTTGTTTGAGTAATTCTTGTTGGTTTGTTTATTAGAGGAACTGCTCCATTTTCAAATAGGCCATTATAAAACCCATTAATGTCTTTTTTGACGTGATACTCAAAGCAATTTAAATTCAGATCACCTAATATGTAAAGTAATTTCTTTTCGTGGTTGATTTTATTTACAATATCGTCATGTAAAAATGAACTAAATGTATTAATTTCGCCAGTAGGTGGGCGATAACAACAGCTAATGACAATATTTTTAGTTTTATTGCTTAATATTTCAATCGTTAAAACCTCTATATTGACGTCAGAAATACTCATGTCATGCCTAACAAAATACCGTAGGTTTTTTTTTTACATAAATAATTAAACCACCGCCGCGTTTGTTTGTTTTCTGCCCTAATGAAATTAAATTATAGCCCGGTATTTTGAAATTATTATCTAATTTTGAGTCAGCAGAACTACACCAGGTTTCAGTTAGGCAAATTACACTAAAAATAGTTAGATTTTCCTCAAAACTATTGCAAAGATTTTCAAAATTTTTTTTTAAACTTCTTATATTTATATGAATTGCATTAAATTTATCACGCTCAAGAAGTTCTTTTATTTCAAAAGTATAAAAATAGCTGCAGTTGCTTTGTAAAGCATCTGTTTCACTAAAATAACTTTGATCCGGATCGGACTCTTTGTTAAGTATAAAATCATTAAATTTAAAAATGTCAAAATTTTTAGAGCGACTTGAATCCATTTTTGTATTTAAAAACAATAAAAATTAAAAATAAATAAATAATAAAGATAAAATCAATAACTCTAAAATAAAAGAATTTCTTAAAAGTTGCGCGTTACAAGTTTATTATATACAACTTTAGCATATTTACCTTTGGCTCTCAAATCTTTTGCTTCTTTAAATAACTGTTTTCGCAATTCTAAAGTTCTTTCACTGTAGTCTTCATTTACGTAAAATCGATCGTTCCACAATTTTAACTGAACATAGTTATCCAACGCAGTTTTTTTGTCTTTGTAGTTTAAAAATTTAACTATTATGGTTCTGTTGTACTTTTTTCCATCGCTACTTTTTTTCCCTGTTCTGTGCGCCCGTTCAATTTCAACATTACTTTTAAATCCAAGTTTTGTCTTTAAAACATTTTGAATCTTTTCCTCACTCAATTCCCACGTTTCGTTTACATCTTCTTCAATTCCCGTAAACCTTAGATTATTTCTTCTGCTCCTGTCTTCCAACTCAGCTAGTTTGTCTTTGACAACAACGTTTGTAATATCATTTTGGTTTGATGTTAAGTTTGGCTTTTTTTTCATTTCAGAAAGTTCAAGTCTTATGAAATTAATAGATGACTAGGTGCAGATTTAAATATTGCATTTATATGTTATAAAACTTACAAATAAATAAGTAATTTATTCTGTGAAGACTGCTAAGGAAATGGAACCGTTTAGGTTACCGATATTACCAACGAACGACTCAAGATAGTCAAAAGCAATTTTTTACCAGACAATAGCTTACAGCTTTTGTCTAGCAAAAAATGATTATACCTAAGGTTATATATATATATATATATATACATATATATTTATATATATATATATATATATATATATATATATATATATATATATATATATATATATATATATATATATATATATATATATATATATATATACATATTTATATATATATGTATAAATATATATATATATATATATATATATATATACATATATATATGTATATATATATGAGTGTGTGTGTGTGTGTATATGTATGTGTGTGTGTATATATATATATATATATATACATATATGTATATATGTGTGTATATATATATATATATATATATATATATATATATATATATATATAGATAAAAATATTGGGTTTATTAGAAGTAAGGAGGCAATTCCTGAGGGTTTATTAGTAGTTATGAGGCAATTGCTTAGGGTTTATTAGTAGTAATGAGGCAAATGCTTGGGCTATTAAACAGTTTACTGGGTACTATCTATGCTTTGAGTCAAGTTCTTTAACAAATTTAAAAATGAATAAAGAGCTAAAAACTATGTAACACAAAAAACCATTATCATCACCAAATTCTCTAAACCTATCATTCACTAATATTCGTGGTTTTCGAAGTAACTTTTCTTCCGTTGAGGCTTATCTCTTGCAAAGTTCACCTGACATACTTGTTCTTCGTGAGAAAAATTTAAGCTCAGCTGTCTCATCATGTAAACTTAGTGTTGATGTTTATCTTTCTTTAATTCGTAAAGACTCCATAGGTCACATGCTTGGTCTGGGTATTTAAATTCTTAAGAATTCACGCATTTGTCGGAAACTAGTTTTGAATCCACCGACTATTCATTTATATGCTTTTGTTTAACATTGCTTCACTCTATTGCATTTCTCTTTTTGTTTTTATCGCTCCCCTTTATGTCAAGACTGCACTCTTTTCGATATTATTTCTGATTAATTTGACAAGGCCTCCATTTTTATCCATTAGTCAGTATCGTTGTTGTTGGTAACTCAAATGCTCATCACACTGAATGGCTTGACTCTAGTGTCAGTGACTCTGCAGGCGTTAAGGTCATCAATTTTTACCTTTCTCAATCTCTAACTTAAATCAACTTTCCAACTCGCTTTCTGGACTACCCGAATTATATACCTTCTCTACGCGACTTATGTCTTGCTTCAAATCCTTGTCAGTGCTCAGTTTCACCACATTTACCCTTAGGTGCTTCTAATCACGGTTTGATTTCTCTAAAACTATTATTCCATTCTTCTTTATCATATGGATCCCTCTATTATTGTACCTCTTACAACTACCATAAAGCTGACATGGACACCTCTTACAACTACCTTAAAACTGGGACACTTTTCGTAATTTTCTTTGTGTTGGCCCTTGGGTAGAAATCTTTCGTCTTCCTGTTGACAAATGTGCTTCTTACATAACTTCGTGGATTCAGGCAGGCATGGAATCTTTTATTCCCTCTTTTCAATTCCAAATCAAGCCTCGCTTTTCTCCATTGCTTTCCTCACATTGTGCTGCTGCAATTGCCAATCGAAACTGTTACTTCCATATCTATCAGCAAAAGAATTCTCCTGAAAACAGACGTCTGTTTATTACTGCTAGAAACCATTGTAAAAAGATTTTGTCTAATGCCAAAACCCTATATTCTCAGGTTATGAAATCTTGCATTTCATTACAAAAATAAGGCTCTCATGACCTCTGGAAAATCTTTAATAGTATCAATAATAAAGGCAAATCTGTTATTCCAAATCTCTTGCATGGTTCAAAATTGGTCACCTTAGCTAAAAACAAAGCTGAATTATTTGCTGAGAACTTTTCATCAATATCATCTCTTAATAGTTGCGTTCTACCTAATATAGCCTTCAAAAAGGTTTTTCCATTGCTTGAAATTCGTATTACTCCAGCTTCTGTATCTAAAGTGATTTCCTGCTTAGGCTCTTCTACAGCTTGTAGCCCGGACAACATAACTGTTATAGTTTTATAGAAGTGTTCTCCGAAACTGTCGTCTATACTTTCAAAACTGTTCAACAAGTGCTTGTCAGAGTTTTGTTTCTTAGCCTGCTGGAAAGCGGCATCTGTCATCAATATTTTTAAAAATCTGGAGAGCGATCTGATTCGTCTAATTACCGTCCAATTAGACTTTTTCCTATCACAAGCAAGGTTTTTAAATCTTTAATTAACAAACATTTATTCTCTCATCTTGACTTTAATAACTTTCTGACCATCGATATGGATTTTGATCTTCTCTTTCTACAGCTGATTTGCAAACAGTAATAAACAATATATTTTATCGTGCTTTAGATAAAGGTGGAGAGGTTAAGGCCATTGCTCCTGTAATTTCTAAAGCTTTTGATAAAGTTTGGCATGCTGGTCTTCTTGATAAGTTTTCTTCTTACGTTATATCTGGTAACATCCTTAAGATTGTTGAATCCTTTCTATCCAACCGTAGTATAAAAGTTGTCCTCGATGGACAGCACTTTCCTTCTTATTCGGTAACTTAAAGGGTTCCTCGAAGTTCTATCCTTGGCCCTATATTCTTTTTAACTTACATTAACAATCTTCCAGATATTCTCACATATAAGGAGGCATTGCTCGCTGATAATACTCTCATTTATTCTTATCATGATAAGAAGACAACACTCTCTGATTGCTTGGATGGGATATTTGAGCTTGAAAAGGATCTCACTTCTGCTACCGCATGGGGTTTACAGTGGCTGGTGAACTTTAATTTAGATAAAACTCAAATTTTTCAGCCAATTGTTTTCGCAATTATTTGATCTTCCTATATTTATGAACGGTAATGTATTTGATGACTCATCTAACTTTCATCATCTAGGATTAACTCTTACTTCCAATCTTTCTTGGAAACCATATATCAAATCAGTTGCAAAGTTAGCATCTGCAAAGGTTGCATCTCTTTATCGAGCTTGTCACTTTCTTACTCCGGATTCTATTCTCTATTTCTATAAATCTCAAATCCGGGCTTGTAATAAATACTGTTGCCATATCTAAGGCGGATCTTCTAATGATGCCATTTCCTTTTAGACAAGGTGCAAAAACGCATTGTACACAGTTGGACCTGCTCTTGCAGGCAACCTCCAACCATTATCACATCGTCGTAACGTTGCTTCTCTTTTTCTTTTCTTCAAATACTATAATTAGCACTCCTCTAAAGAGCTAAGGTCTCTAGTGCCATCTACTAAAGTTTATTTTCGTATTACTCGTCATTCAACTAAATTTTATCATTTTTTTTGTAACTGTTATTAAGTGCTCCAAAAACTATTGATTGTCTAGTTTTTTTCCTCGAATATCAATTCTTTGGAACTTACTTCCTTTGTCTCACTTTCATGATTCGCATAACTTGTAATCCTTTAAATTGTCTGGCAATCGTTATCTTGCTCTACAATATTTTTCTTTTCTCTTCCAGTAACTTCTAACTCTAAATAGTGGTTGCTTGTAGCCTTGTTGGAAGCAAAAACTTTAAAAAAAAAAAAAAACTTGCGGTGTTTGGATACATTGGCGGAAAAAGTACATGATTCTTAGCTTTATTAAAGTTAGTTTCAGAGCTGACTGGCAGCCCAGATACATTATAGCATTTGTTCTTTGTGGTTAATCCCGACACATGTGGTTAAGCCAGACACATGGTTAGTTTAATAAGCTACACCCTGGAAATGTAAAAAAGCATTAAATCTATCTTTCCGAGTAGTCATTTTGTTAGTTCAGAACATTTTTTTGTGCTGCACTTATGACAGACCTAACTTTTATTCTGGTCACCAGTTTCATGCAAAAATAATTTTTATATGGAAAATAAAGTTTCTTGGCTTAATTTTATCTTAGATTGCTTGTACTTAACTTTCTACAAATGTAACAAAAGCTGTCCGGATAATTAACGCATGTTAAACTACTTCATTTTATTGCAAACAATTAAAAAAAAACTCTTTAGTAATTTGAAAGAAACGTTTATATTAACAAGCAATCTTATGAGAAAACAAAGCATTACATACATATAAACAAGTTATCTTATGCGAAAAACTGTGATTAAATAATTCTGTTTTTAGGTTTGTAATCTGTTCAACATGTTTATTTTATATCAGAAAAAATATTCAGGGGTAAAACTTTGTCGTATATGTTGACCATTGTAATAAAAATGGTCATTTGTAACGCGTGTTACAAATGACTATTTTTATTTGTTAAGGATCTTTCTTTTTTTTAGAAGAAATTTCTTGACATAAAAGACTTTTTCCTAAAAATTAACAATTGTGCCACTACACTTTAAAACCCGTGTTGTCTGTCACGGTTTGCACAGATTCTGATAATGCCAATCGAGCTGATGCAAAAACGCCACTTTTATGGGATGAAAGCATACACGCCTATAATACAAATTTTGAAATTCTTTAATTTTTTCGTGGAAAATAATTTAACTTAAATGTTCAAATTAAGTGAAATTTGACTTTATAGTGCGATAATAAAAGCACCTGTAAAATAAAATTACATAATTTTTATAATTTGATAAAAATTGGTTCAAATGTACCATACAACCGCACTAAACTATGAATTAATTTTCAAGAGAATCGGTTAAATTGTTAAGAACTTATGATAGTTTTAATTTATACTTTGTTAGTTTTTTGCTATTAGGATCTACAGAACCGTTTATTGTGATATTCGGTCAGTATTTTCAATATAATGATAACATGAGTCTTCTACTTTGTAACACCAACAATACTTGTAATAATTGCTTTGATGCCACAACTACCATTTTCATTTTATAGACCAAAATGTAGGGTTGCTTTTTAGAACGTGGTTTGACTTGGCTCATGGATTGCATGAAAATATCAGCATTTTCTGAGGTATAAACTACTGTCAAAGTGCATGAAAATTAGGAATGCAACTCCGTGATTTCGGGATCCCGTACAAATTATTCATGCCAAAATCCCGGATTAGTCTCCAAAATTTTTGGGATTCCATGATTGTTATAAAAAAGTAAAATACAAAAATTAAAGCTTAAATTGTAATTAAGAAATTTGTACATTATAAAATGTAAATATAGGCTTTTTAATAGTACCTGTTAGGTTTTGTAGTTGTTTATCCTCTTTGTAATGTTTTCTATTTGTTTAATTTTCTTTCTGTATTTTATCGAAAATGCAAAATAAAACTTCAGACCTCTTTCAGTCTTGCTCTTGTTTTCTAAACTAATTGAACGCATTATGTATAGCAGACTTTAAAAGTATTTAACTGAAAATAAGTGTATATATTGTTATTATATTGTTTTAAAAAAACCATTCTACTGATGCAATAATTGAACTGGTTAAACATATATCAAGTGAATTTAATTGTGATTGCTATATGATTAGGGTTTTTATTTTTTGAAAGCTGTGGATAGAACAAAAGCTTTGTTCTATCCATACCTTTCGACAAGTAAATCATAAGACACTTTTAAAAAAAGTAGAAAACTATGTCGTTAAAAACAAAAGTTTATTTTGGTTTATATCGTATCTAACTAATAGAAAGCAAGTTATGCTTAAAGAATCAAAGGGTTCAATAAAAAATCTAATAATTTGTGGGGTACCCCAGGGTTCAAATTTAGGACCATTATTACTTTTACTTTATATAAATGACTTATATTTAGCATCAAAAATATTAAACACTATCTTATTTGCAGATGATACTAACTTATTTAATTCTCACAGAGATATTATTATTCTTTTTAAAAATTTTAACGAAGAACTAAATAAAATCAACGAGTGGTTTCTAAGTTAACAACTTTCATTGAACGCAAATAAAACAAAGTTTATCCTTTTGCATAAACCTAGTAAAGCCGATATTATTCCTCTTAAATTGTCCGATTTTTTAATCAATAACATAATAGTTAACAGGGAATTGACTTTAAACTTTCTTGGAGTGCTTTAAGATTAAAAATTGTAATGGAGGTTCCATATTAAATATATCGAAAGTATGATCTCAAAAAGTAATTTCATGTTATATAAAAGAAAACCATTTCTTATTTATGAATCTTTAAAAAAATATATATTTTTCGTTTATACAAAGCCATCTTTCTACTATAACATTGCCTCTGGTTGCATTAATCACACTTAACTCAAAAAAATTTATAGCAAGCAAAAACATGCTTGCATGATAATATTTGGGACAAACAGGAATGCATATTGCGAATCTCTCATATGTCAGCTTGGAGCATTAAATATTCATAAGATTAATATTCATCAAGAAATATTATTTATGCTTAAAGCAAAATGTGGGATATCTCCATTGATATCTCAATCTTACTTTAATGAAATCTCTCATAAATATCCTACCAAATTTTCAGTGAACAGCTTCGTCATTTCCATAAACTATCTTAAATTAAGCTCGTACCAAATTCAATACCGGGGAAGTTTTGTTTGGAAAAATTTTCTTCATATTTTCAATGAAAATCAAGAGTTCGTTTTAAAATGCACCTTAGAAAGTTTTAAGGCTGATTCAAAACGACGTTTACTAAACATGGACTTCGATATACTAAATTTCAAATCTTTCATAAAAAAATTCAAAAGGTTTTGAATCAAATAAATCATTTAATACTAATTAAGCTTTTTTTACTAATTGCTTTTTCGTTTTAAGTTTTGTTGATATTTATTAATCAACCCTAAATACATTGCATTACTTTTAATAAAACTCAACGCAATTTTTTGTAACATTCACAATTATTTTACTTTTGTCTTATTTTATCTTTTTACATTATTTTGCTGGAAGATTGCTAGCCAAAACTTATTTTATTGCTGAAATTGTGTAGACACTTATACTGTTTTATTTATCACTTATTAGTTATGTAAATTTTTATAAACGTTTGAAAACACTAATGTAACCGGGCTTGGTGATAAGACAAGTCTGTCTTCTTCTTGCTCCGGCCAGGATTTTTTATTGTTGTAATTTCTTTTTTGTATTTTTAACCAAAAGGCAAAATAAAACAAAACAAAACCAAAAAACAAAAGTTATACTCCCTCCTTTTTTTAATTTCAATTAAATAGAAACCTGAAATAAGAGGCACGATGTGATGTTTGTCTAATCAATTGACCTAATCTGCCAAATTAGTCGCTCAAAGCTGCAAGAAAAACATCCTCTTTTAAGTCAAACCACCATTGAGAAAGAACCACATGTACGTTGCAGCACATGTCTCTGCCCTTTTGAAAAAGCTTTGCCCAACCAAGGCTTTCAAATAAAGTTTAGGAAAAACCGTCAACCTTTAGCTGCAAAAGAAGCTAGAATAGCCAAACAAATTGTATCTCGAGAACGGTAAACGTAAAAAGATGGTGGAACCAAATTTTAATAGAAATTTTTAAGAGCTGGTCAAATCTTGAGTGATTTTACTGCATTGATATAAAAATTACGGAAAATGAGATTCTGGTACAGTTCGGGTTGTTGCTCGCTGCAATGATTTATCAATGAATCAAATCTTGCAAACCACGTTATTTAATCTCGCAAAATTTCTGGTGAATAGTTTGTTAAGCTCGATGGTGGCAATGATTTTCTTTAGTTTTGTCTAAGCATTGTTGATACTGCGTTAAGGGTTGATACCAGATCACCGCCTCAAAAACAGACTCTCACTCATTGCGCTGCCAAAGACTCTGGAAGTAAGTAAGTAAGTGTCAAAAAATTTGCCAAAAACTCACTCAAACATTGAACAAATCTGGTCATTGATTAGTTCAAAACAATTTAAAATCGGTTCGTGATATAAAAGTTGCAATCATATGTCATGGTCTGTAAACTCATTTAAGTATGCACCCCTGTACATTTTGTCACGTCAAATCCAAGTGTCTTGCCAAATATAGAAAATTAGAAACTCTGGACTCAATCAAACTTAGCCCCGAGTATTTTCAGCAATCTGGCGGGGTTGTTGCTCGTTGTTTAGCAATATCATTCGAAAGCTAATCATCAGTGGGCCTGAAAATGTTTTGATTTTTGAAATAATCTCACCATCTCCTTATAGGAGTTGTCTATCATCTTTTTAAGATAGTTAAAATTGCTTGGATTAAAGCTTTTAAGTGGCCAGTTGCCCGCCACATTCAACTGAGTCCGTATTGTGGGGGCCATTATTAATTAAGCATTTAAAAGTTTTAATTTCGTTGTAAAAGCTTGCTTTGGATTTATCCTTCAGCTAGATTTTGCTAAAGTAATCGCAAATTTCAAAAGGTGTTATTTAATAATAACTGGTGCAAGCGTAACACCCGCAATTCACACTGTTTTTTACCACATCAGAGATTTTATCAGTCGCAAAGGATCCGACTTGGGGCCCTATAGTAAACAAACAGTCAAAACTGCTCATCAAGACTTTTATGAATATCTGTCAGTTTATAAAATAAATAATACTCATTCAGAGTACAAAGAAAGATTGTTATGTTGCCTAACTGATCTGAACAGTTAGCATCTTTAAAGAACTGCTACCATAATTCGGTTTATTAGATTAGGCTGAGGAAAATCATCGCTTACGGTCTAAGATGAATATATTAACCATTTTAATCCTTAACTGCTGTTAGTAATAATGAATTTTAATATTGCATGTAAAAATATCGAAGAATATTTGACTAAAAGAGCATATTGAGCTGTTCTGAATAAATTACTAGTGGAGAAAATCAAAGAGTATGTCTTACAATTTCATCTGATTCTATTTGATGATATTTAATAATATTTAATGTAATTTTAATTTTATTTAATTTTATTTAATGTAAATAATGTTGTTATTTTTTCACTTCATTTTAAAAGTAAATTTATTTAAGACGGTTTTAGATTAACATCGCATTAGCAATAAATTTGTAAAAATTTTAATAAAAAACACAATATTTTTTATTCTTGACATGTTTCGTAGTCATACTACATTTTCAAAAGATTTAATTTACAATTACAACTCTGGTAAATAGATTTAAAAACTGAACTGAACCCATTTGTGTCTGAACTGTTGAATAAGTATGATGAACTGAAGGATAAGTTTGTGAATGGAACTGTAGAAATTCTTGATAAATCAGGGTGGAGAGACGATATGAAGTTTTTGTACCATTTAACAAGAGTGTTTAGGTTCTATGAAGAACAAAGAAACTTCCCTCTGATTCACTTTCAGAACATTCCTAATATGAGCAATGCCAGATGGAACTCAAGAGCCATTCTCGCCATTCTGGCGTTCATTCTTATGCCTGAAGCGAGAAAGAATTTGGAGAAGGTTTGCAGGTTCATTTCATATGAGTGGGCAGAACATTGGTTTAGTAGTCAAAAGTACAATGACAATGACTTCAAGAATTTATCTGATGTATTGAAGCCTTACAAAAAGGCATTGCAGTCATTCAAAAATCACTGGAAGAAAGAGCCATCCGTCATCGACATACCACGAAGTAATCAGATAGCTGAACGTGCAATCAAGGTGATGCAAGACCTGTATGCTTCCTGCAGAAAGAAAGACAAACTGCAACTTCGATTCATTCTAAGTAATAAGCGCTAGACTCTTTATGAGACGTGAGCATCATGTGACCCATGTACTAAACACAGTAGGCCTATAGACACAGACAGTTATGTATATTGTTGTACTAGACGCTTTGATACTGTTAATTTTGTAATACTTGTATAATTATATATCACATAATGTTTTTTGTTATATCACAGTACATGTTGCATAAATAAATAAAATAACAACAGGAGTATGACTCTTACAACATCTTCAGCCTTTAATATTCATTTACTGTACAAAAGTGTACCTATTGAAAATTCGATTTTTTGGTTTTGGGGTGACCTTTTTTCAAAATATGTCAAAATGAAACATCTATTCGTTCTTTTTACATAAAAGTTCATTGAATTACGATACAGGCCTAGTAGGTTGCAAAAAAGTCATATCCCTAATATATATATATATATATATATATATATATATATATATATATATATATATATATATATATATATATATATATATATATACATATATATGAGCGGTTGCCATATAAAACATTCTCTGTAGTTAATATGTAGTTGATCCTGTAATTAAGAACGGTAGCCATTTTAAAAGTTCAAAAGTTTTTCGCATTTTCTTCCGCATTGAAATTTAGTTTTTAATAAAAAAAACCACACGCGTAATCGGCAAGTGAGAAGTGTGATTTTAATTAAAAGTAATCAAGACTTAATTCAAGAGCTTTTACCAAAATAATAAAATGCAAAACAAAAACGTTTACTTATATAAGTACAGGCCTTGTTTTAGGTTAAAAAAAAGTGCAAAATGCTTTACGCGATATTTGTAAGAAAACAATTGCGATAAAAATAAGCTGAATTTTTTTTAAGAACAAAAAATTTTAAAATTGAACAATTTTTAGTAATATTTTTAAATAGATTGCGCTTAGACCCAAGTTTAAATAGATTGGCAGTTAGACCCAAGTTAACCCAAGCATTAACTTTAATTTTAATAAACTTAAATATATTTTTTTATATCAAAATTAAGTTATATACTTTTTAAATCTCAATCAATTTTTTTTTTTTTTTGATCAGAATAAAATTATACATTTTTATTAAATTAGATTTAAATTATATCATATATTAAATTAAATCAGAATTAAATTATGTTTTTATAATAGATTTTTTAGGCTTGAAGCAAACTTCAAGCATAAAAAATCTATCATTTCAATAAAATAAAAACAAAATAAAATTAAACTTTTAAATTTTATTTGAGATTTTTTCATTAATAAATATTTACTTATAAAAAAATTTATTATTTAAATTTATTATTTAAACAGCTTTTATATCAAACATAATTGTCATCCAAACTTTGGTAAGAAATATTTTTAACGTCATTTAAACGTCATTAAAAAGTTAATGTGACTTTTTTTTAAATTGCTTACTTCATTTATCTTTGTCCGCTAAAAGTATAATTTAAAAGTTAAAAAATGATAAAAAGTCGCCTAACCGAAATCGCTTACTGCTCACATAAAAATCGCTAATGCTTAAATAAAAAAGGCGTAGGGGAAAGGCGCCTATGATGGCATACTTAACTTTGAAGCTTCATTATTCAGTATCCTGAAGACCAATAATAAAAGTTTTGTCATGGATACATTCCTTGTTACATCTAGAACAATAATTACCCTGGGAGTTTTCATCAGTTTTATTTTTTTTATAAGTTATTCTTATTGTAAAAAAAAGCACAAGTATGCCATCATAGGCAACCACTGCTCCTATGATGGCATAGGGGAGGATGGGGCTAGTTAGGATCGAGGGTAACTTAATGATTTCATTTAACCTTAGAGTCTTCCCTCAGAAAAGCCAGTGTCTGCTTTGTTCAAAAGATAAAATTAAAGTAACTATTCCACTAAATGCACAAAACTGGAATATAAAATGCATGAAAAATTTCTTTTCTGCACAGTTAATAGTAAAATCACAATCTTAAATATATGAAGGAAATAAAACTACAACAGCACATCTCAAAATCAATTTTTGTTGATTATAAAAACAATACTTGTGCACAAAGGACGTTTTTTCACTAAAACTAATGTAAAGTCAGTATAGTCATGTAGGTCTAATCATTTTTTTATCAAAACCAATTTTAATGGAAATATGACCGGTATGCCATCATAGGCGCTATGCCATCATAGGCCTCTTTCCCCTACTTAAATTGTTCTTCGCTTAACGCTTTAAAACAAGGCCAGAAGTATATATATTTTTTGAAAAAACAAATATTTTCACACATTTACTTTCAAATTAACAAAATACAACAATAGTACATCTTTTTTTACACCTTTATCTTAAAGATATGTCATTCCGTTATTGATCTAAAAAATGTAATTCAAAACATCAGTGACCTAAAATACAAGTCATGGTACATTTAAAATACATTTGGAACGTAACTTTTAAATAACAAATTCCCGCTGGGATACAAGCTTTGTTACAAACTTAAGTTAAACCATTAAAACTATAAAATATGTTTAAAATAAACTAAAGATATAATAAGAAAGTAAATTTATTTTTAAAATTACAAAAATCTATTGCAATTACTATATTGCAATTTTAGGTATTCAAAAAAATAAATACAAACATATACACAAAGATTTGATAATTAATACATAAAGACACATATATCATTAGCAACTACTATGAATAATGATTAAATTTCATTTGAATAAATTTACAAAATTGTTTTGGAATTATTTTCCTCTTAAGTAAAAATGTGTTATTTTGCAAGAAACTTAGACGAGTTTAATAATTCTATCATATTTACATTAGTTTTTTGAAAAGAATTCCAAAATTTAGGTCCTCGATATGCTATTGAATATTCTGCATATTTATTTAATTTGGCAGTTTGAAGGCATTTGATCTTAAGAAATACTTTTCATTTATATTTTTCTCAAACTTACAAATAAAATTAGCTGGAGTATTTCTACAAGCATGTTTTTGCAAACTATGTATTTTTTTAAATTTTGATGGTTGTGTACTAGCCCATGTAATATTAGTATAGTTAACGAAACAAAGTATTTAAGAAAAGTATACTAACTTTAGACAAACTGTATTTACATATGGACGAACTCGGTACATCAGACCAATGATTTTACTAACTTTTGATTGTAAATATTTAATATGGGAAAGCCAAGATAAATTATTATCAACAAGTGTTACTAATGACATTATATAGTCTTGCTTTTTTATTTTATGTTATTTATAAATAGGTCTGGTAATTTAAGGTAAAGATTTTTTTCTTGCAATATTTTATGAAAAAGGGTATACTTTGTTTTTTCAACGTTTAATGAGAGTTTATTTGCCATAAACCAGTCATTTATCTTAATCAGTTCAAAATTCATGTCTGCATAAAGTTGTTTGATACTATTGTTTGGAAGTAATAGGTTTGTAACATCCGCAAACATAATTGGGTTTAACTTTACTGATGCATTATTTAAGTCATTTATATAAACTAAGAATAAGAGAAGACCAAATATCGATTCTTGCGGTACTGCGCACGAGATTTTGAATATTCTGTATTTTTGATTTAAAACATATTGTTTTCCTAGAGTAGATCTAAAAATTGTAGTAGACCTTATTGTTACTCCATAATTCTTCAACTTTTCTAACAGTACACAATAATCAACAGAGTCAAAAGCTTTTGAGAGATCGATAAATATACCTAAAGTAAATTTGTTTTCGTTAAAGCCATCAACTAATTCAATATATGCATGTTAAGTTGAATGATTTTTCTAAAATCTAAATTGCTTTAATTAAAAGAAATTGTTTTTAGTAAACTTGATCAAAGATTCTATTGTAAATGACACATTCCAATTTTTTCGAAAATACAGAAAGCACTTATATAGGTCTATAGTTGGAAACGTTAGAATGATCATCATTTTTATAAATTGGAAACACTTTTGCTAATTTTAGTACATCAGGAAATACCCCTTGATTTAAAGAAAGTTTAACTATATAAAACAACAGTTTACTAATACTTTTCTTATTTGGAATAAGTATATTACTGGGTATACCATTGGATCTCGGTGATTTTTTTTTTTAAGGAGGAAAAAGCCGTTTCAAATTTTTTTATTGTTTAGTCAAAGTCATGTAATGCTTTGTCGTCTAATGCTTTGTCGTCTGATGGTTTTAGTTTTTAAATGAATTATAGATTGGTGACGAGTTTGGTATAATTTTGGTAGCAAGATGTAATTTTGGTAGTCCCACATTTGTAATATATTTGTTAAACTCCTCTGATATGTGTTTAGGGCATAATATATCAGTATTTTTGATATTGATTCTTTTTGGTAGCTAAGAAGTTTTATTATTTTTTTTCCAGATTAAATTATTTATTAGTGACCATGTTTTTTTAGTATCTAACTTACAATAAGTAATTTGTTTGCTGTAATATATTTTTTTTTAGTTTTTTTAAAAAGATTGGTATATTAAAGTATTTGTATGTTTTATAATTTTTTTTATTAACTGTGTTTTTAGTTTTTAGAAATTTATTGTATAATTTTTGTTTGGTTTTAGAGCATTTCATAAGTGTTTTATCCATCCATGGAGTAGCAAGTGCTTTTGTTTTAATTTTTATTAATTCATTTGAACACGCTTCATTGAAAATCTCTTGAAATTCGTTAAAAATAAGTTAGACGCTTCATTTGCATTTTGACTTTTATAAAAGTCACTCCAGTTTTCTCTATATTATTTGTGAGATAGATTGTTTGTATTATTACTTGAAAGGTTTTTTTAAGCTTAAACTTTTAGGTTGACCTCCTCAAAATAACTGTAACATTTTTAATGTCAATTTATATTGGGAAATGATCACTTATATCAATCTTAAATATGCCTGCCTCAAATGACGTTTCTAAGTAATTGTTAATGAAAATATTATTGATGGCAGTCGAGTTGGTTTAATAATTACCGGCAAAACATTGTATTTAAATAACATGTCAAAAAAGATTTTGGTTTTGGAAATTTGTGATATGTTAGAGCGTTCAAATTAGTATCACCAATGATATATAATTTTTTTCTTTCATTGTTTATTTTTAAAATACTGTTTTTGATAAAATCTTGAAATAGTCTAATTTTACCACTTAGTGGTATATACATCCAATTATAATATATATATATATTTTTTTTATTAGTTACTTCGATAAAAAGGCTTTCATAGTTATTATTTGCAACACATAACTGCTTTTTTATATTAAAAGAATACTTTTCAAGAATATAAATACCTAGTCCCCGCCTTTTTTATTTCCTCGTGGTTGACTCATTGGTTTGTAATTTGACAAACTGTAATTAGAATTCGATTCCAAAGGACTATCTGATTCTTGCTAAGTCTCTGACAGAATATAAAAGAAAAAACCACATCACGTTTAAAAATTGGAAATTAATTTACCTGTTTATTTATGGTAAACTTTTGTGATATTGAATTGAATTCTATTTATTGAAAAACCAACTATAAAATCTGTGTCAAAATCAAATGTATTAACAATACTAAAGATAAAATCAAATTAAGACATAAATTGCATTTTAAAAAGTAATTGTAATTACCTATTATTCATTTTTATCAGAAGTCACCAATGGGAAGGTAAGGCAAGCCGTCTAACAACACAAATTACAAAAAAAACATCACAACAATAATACACAAAAATAGGATATATAACATAAGACATTTTTAAGTTTACAGCTTGTCTAGCAAGCCTTACAACCATACTCTACAGGTTACTAAGTTGCACAAATTTGAAAACATGGAGACAATATAGTATAAATATATATACAAGCATATAAACACATATAATTTTACACACTTAATTATATTCACATAACTCGTTATTATTATATTAATACAATCTTTCATTACACATATAAGCAAATATAATAATTATAAACAACTATGACAAACAAGCCCGTCCTTTAGGAAGGTCGTGTAAATGGTTTACCACACCGCAAAACTAGCTCCCAAAGCTTATATATGTGCATTTGAGTTGGCACATTGGTACATTAGCATACAACACGTGTTTGCAATCTACAAACAATTGGCTATCAAATTAAAGCATTAAAAATTTAAAGACTATAATTAAAGAATATTAGAAAATATTGCATTATATGTGTAACATTTACCACCTACCATACCTTAAATGTTTATAAATTTTGAAAAACCAACAATTAAATGCGAATAAATGTTCTTGAGCATGCAACATAAAGTTGACCAACATAAAGTATATCTAAAAAAACTGTGTTGAGAACAGTTTTTTTAGATATACACTAACTTTTTAAAATGTTTGACCTTGACATTTATTTTCATTGAATATGCCAATAAAACTGACAGAAAACTGACAACATTTTAGAACAAAAGTTAAATTAGAATCTGATGGAGCTACTTGAATTTGAGCAACAAATACCCGTTTACCACCAGAAATACCTACACAATCTTTCATTTTAGTGCTATTTCATAACCCAGGTTTGTGATCTAAATTTTTGAGTAACATAGTTACACAACCAACTTTCAATTTTAAACAATGAGCAGACATACCTGAATGAGTTAAGCTGTTCAAAATCTGAACAAGAAAATTATTTCTTTTATTAAGGTCATCATTCATAATTTGATCAGCACTTAAATACGTTTTAATATTTCTTTGTTTCATTTCTTCATTGATTGATTATGGAGCCACATTAGTGGGTATTAAAATCAAAACTTTAAACTCAATGGGGCTTCATAGCATAGATGTTTTTTGAAGTTGTTTTTCAATTTTTTCCACAGATAATATCAACTTTGTTTTTGGGTTTTGACAAATAAAAATTTTTTTTTGTATTTAAATTTGGTTTTGCTTTTATTGAACTTCAATTTGGTTTTGCTTTTATCTTTAAATACTGTCCATCATTATTGTTTGTTATTTTATTTCTAACATTAACTGCTTTATTTTAATTATCTTTTAATAGGGTACAAACATTTGTATTATCAAATTAATTCTGCATTCCGAACAATTGACAAGCGAATGTTTTTCTTTAATTTTCTAACTAAAATTTAATCAATTTATTTTGGAAAAGGTCCTTATTAAAGTATTCTTCTCAAATTTTTTTTTTTATTACTTTAATATGAAAAAAAATTATAGTGAACTGTTTGATGTTAAAAATATGTAGTATTGATCATCTGAAGTTATCTTATTTTATGTTCATAATAATAAGCATAAAATTAGAAAGCTTATTGACTTAGAGAAGTAACAAGTAAATGATTAGATATTTTTACTTGTATTTTTAATGCATAAAGAATATATATTTTTAACTTGTAATGCAGAAAAAAAAATTCATAATTATATTTAATTGCAATGCTATCTAAATTTAATTTTTAAAATCTAAAAAATATTCAACATTCGCACAATAAACCTAAAACAATATTTTTAATATAACTATAACATAATTAATGCTATTTAGTCTAGCAGCATTTGCTTTGTCTAAGTTTTAGACTAATGCTAGAATTAAGCAAATGCTAAATTGATATATATATATATATATATATATATATATATATATATATATATATATATATATATATATATATATATATATACATATATATATATATATATATATATATATATATATATATATATATATATATATATATAAATTACTAGAAAAAACCAAATAAACAAAAAAATCACTTATCTAACTTGGGCTTCTATAGTCAGTTTCTCCTTCAGCATAATCATCAGGATGATATCTGTTTATATATATATATATATATATATATATATATATATATATATATATATATATATATATATATATATATATATATATATATATATATGTATATATATATATATATGTATATATATATATATATATATGTATATATATATATATAAATATATATATATATATATATATATATATATATATATAAATATATATATATATATATATATATATATATATATATATACATATATATATATATATATATATATATATATATATATATATATATATATATATATATATATATATATATATATATATATATATATATATACATATATATATTATATATATATACAGGGGCGGACGCAGGTTTTTAATTTCCCCTGTCAAAAAAATGCGCCTTACGCCATGTTGTAAGTGACGCAACTACGCCCACAAAGCAAATGGAAAAAAAGGAGGGGGGATGAGTAAGGGCGGATCCCGACCATGTAGTAAAGGGGGTGGGCAATTTTTTCTTTTCGTTCGATCCAAACGATTAAAGGGGGCGATATACAGGTTTAACAGGTTTACAGATTTACAGGTTTAACGATTTTTAAGCAGGCAAGCCCAAAAAAAAGAATTTAGACTACACAATTTTTTGCCACTTTTAAACAGCATACCAAATTTACTTACGTTTTTACAAAATGTTATTATAAAAAAAAACATTTAAGGGGGGCCATCGCTCCCATAGCCTGCCCTATGTATCCCCTAAATCTTGCTGCCTTTGGGCTAAAGGATTTAAAAGGATTTTCTTTTTGCTATTTCATTGAGAAGCCCATATCTTAGTTTTACTTTGAAACTTTTTTTATATATAAATATATAATAAATATATAAACCAACAAATGATTGTTTCGCCCAATATCAGGGCTCATCAGCATGTCTAGGAATATATTTATTCCGGACATGGACAATCGGAGAAAGAAAAATTTAGCACTGAAAAGAGAAAGACAAAAATACAAATGGATTTATATACATCGTGAAATAAAAAGTTATATATATTCTTATATAACAAGATTAAAAAAAAAAAAATACCAAGTTAAGCCTTAACAACAAGAAAGAAATCATTTTTGATCAAATAAAAAGAAAGCTAATGGTTTTGACAACTACAGTAAAAAACTGATTTAAATGGCACAAAAACTTATGAATATTATTAGGTTGTTTGAGAGAAAATTTATTGGAAACAATTTTATAAATTTTTTATTTTGTCGCTAAATTAGAAAATGATATAAAGAGATTGTCAAAAAGAGATGGTTAATGTTTGCCTGAACTATGACCACTAATCTTATAGCTAATCCCAAACAAAAGTATGGGGTTACATTTAACCCGTCCTGTTAAGGACACCATTGAAGTCTTGGCCTTTCCAGGGGTTTCCATGCCTATTTGTTAGCTGTTATATGAAGAGAGGGGATAATAGACAAAAATTTCTAAAGTTGTTGGTGTGTATTAGAATAAACAGTATAGACACTAATCATTGAAATCAAGTCGTCTATTTTTTATAGAAAATCTATTGATAACATTATCAATACAAGGAACAATTTCTTGATGGATATACATTAATGCCAAACCGTTAAGTCGATCTTCTGACATTGTTGTTCTCATATAGTCTTTTAACCGACGCATAAAAGAAAAACTTCTCTCACACTCACATGAAGTAACAGGAAGTGTCCCAAGTATCCTTAAAGCTATCTTAATATTTTCAAATCCAGGAAATGATATCGATTTAAGAGTTAAAGATATATTGTCAGGAATAGTCCCAGAGAAACTTTCCCAGTATTTTTCCCAAAGAACTAGTTCCCCATTCAAGGCACTGATATCAGGGAAATCATCTATATAAAAAATCACAGAATGTTTCAAACTGCTTCCAACACAATTGGGTTTTGGGTCTTTTAACAAAAGAAATATTATTAAATGGAATAATTGATAACCCTTTATATGCAGCTACAGTTTCTGATTTAAATCTTGTAGATATAAATGTAGATACATGATCTATAAGAGGGATAGTAACAGCTCTTTTAAAGTATTCTGAAACAGACTCTGATGGAACATTAGAACGATTTTTTTGAATAGAACAGGTTCTTGGTTTCAAAACAAAAATTTCAGCTTTACTTGAAAGCAAACATGCTGCTTCATAGCAGTTATTATGAAAACTATCTGTATCATTTCTGATGGAAATAAATGTATTTTTAAGAGCTGTAATAAGGTGCAAACCGTCTAAGATATCAATAGTTTTTGATTGCAGCAACCGAGTAACAGGTAAAGTAAAATCAAAGACACATGTTGTCACAACTAAAGTAAAGACGAATTGAAAAGTGCCAATGGAATTTAAAAAAATAAAAGATTTGTTTTGTGTGTCTTTGTTAACAGAACTCTCAGGGGAAGCCATGATACATAAAGCATGGAAAATAGATAAATAATGCTCAAGAAAAGTGTTTAAACCATCTATACACTCAATCCATCTAGTTCTACAGTTATCTTTTAATTTTTTTTTATGCGTTTGAGGTTCACGCTCTAAAATGCTAGCTTCTAAAAACTTTTGTCTATTTTCTGAATAATTAAAAAAATAAGAAAGTTCGCTAACTTTATTAAAGACCTCTGAAACTAATTGGACATTACACGATTCACAAACTGATAAGTTCAGTCGATGGCTATGACAATGTGTATACAAAGCCGTTGAATTTATTTTGAGAACCTGAGCAGAAAGACCATTTATATACCCAGAGACAGAACTGGCTCCATATCCCTGACCCCTACAGTTTTTTATATCTAGATTTAAGTTGCTTACACAATTTAAAAGAATATTAAACAAATCTTTTCCTTTAACTCCTTCACTACAATAAATAAATTGAATAAAGTCTTCTCTGATATTGAAATCACTATCAACAAAGCGTAAAACTAATGAGATTTGCTCTTTAGTAGATGAGTCACAGGCTTCATCTGCAATTATTGAAAAAAAAAACATTTTTGCGAACTTCAGATAGTATAGATTCACTAATTTCTTCACCACAGCATTTAATAATTTCATTTTGTGAAGTCTTCGAAATGTAGGAGGCATTCTTTGAACAGTTATTAAGATGAGAGCCTAAAACATCATTTCCTTTGTTTACAGCAAAATTTAAAAGTTTATTAAAACAACCAGTTCCACATTTCGAATATTCTCCAGCCTCTAGAAGATATTGTGAATCATCTCTGTATCCTCTCAAAGGTGTATTGGTTTGACTGCATAAAATTATAGCATCAACAATAGGACGGAGTATTTCGCAATTTTTTATTATTTTTTCTTTTAAATTAGTACCAATGATGACATTTATTGGTTGACTTATGCCTTAGGAATGACTCAAAAAAATATTAAAAACAGGCATAGTAAATACATGTAAACCATTTTTAGTTGACTCATATTTTGAAAATGATCTAATAGCATCAGACCATTTATTGAAAGGCTCCAAATACTAATGTGTTAACTTATATGATCTTAGTTTGAATTTATTGCCAAATAATACACAAGATAAACAAAATGCACCATCAGTACTTTTAGAATATCTCAGCCAAGAAAACTCTTTCAACCAAAGATATCTAAACTGACGACCATAATCTTTTGGGAAAATGTAACCTTCATTAGGAATAAACATATTTTTAGTTAATAAAAAAATTTCATGGTCATTTAAAAATTCAACCTTTTGTCTAAAGAAAGCAACATCATTTTGCTCAAAAGACTGGAGAGCATCTAGTACTTCTTTAGGTGGTAAAATAATGCTCAAAGGGCATTCAATATTATTATTATAAAAATTAGGTACTTTCCTGATGCTTGAAGATTTTGTAAAAAAAGATTTTGATAGAACACTGTCCTTAGATGTTTTTGAGTGAGAAGAAACATCTTTATTTAATGTTAATGATTGAGAAGATGTTGTTGATTGAGAGGAAGACATTGCTAATTGAGAAGAAAATTTATTTGATTTTAGAATACAAGATGTATTTTGTAAGACTGCACTAGTAGATTCTAAGTCTGGGTTTGTTTTATGAAAGAATGTAAGGATAGAGTAAGGTTTTTTATTTGGATTTTTGGCTTCTGTGCTGGGTACAATTCTAGCAACTTGATCAATGGTGGTCTGTTTTGTATCTAGAAATTTATTAGGTCGCAAGTCTGGCAGCAACTTTTTCGGAATTATTGTTTTTGATTTACTGGAAAGTTTACGCTTTTTAGGAATAAAAATTAGTGGGACATAGTGATTATGCTGAAATGTACTGGTCTGAAAATTCCCATCATAACAAAACAAAATGTAAAATGGAGAACAACATTTAATAGGAGTACGTGGTGAGATCTCTTGGTTAAAAAATATTTTATACTTTTCAACACCAAAATCTGGGTAACAGGAAATAATATTACAAGAAAGAACCGATGATAAACCTAACAAACATAAAAAACCAGCCCATTTTTCTGTGCTCTCACAGTTTGCAATTGCTTCAGCTTTAATAATATTATTATTTTCGAAGCCAGAATCTAATGCAGAATGAGATACTGACATACACAACAAACTTTTGAGATTAATAAAATGAGAACTATAATCAGAAAATATTTTTGAAAATATAGGATGCTTACAGTAATAATCAGCATGTATATAAATTTCAAGGGACGTTAAAACTCTTAACACATTCATCAGTGTATTGTCAGCAACAAAAAATAATGATGCAGAGCTGTACATACAACTTCCAGATGCGTCAGACCTTAAGAAAAAATATATATATTTACTTCATGTTTTTAAGAGCTAAACTTCTTTTATCAATAAATTTAAAATTGAGTAAAAAATCTTTGCTTTTTGAACAAATTCATAAATCAAATCAATAGTCAAGAATTCAGACAAACCAACTAATGATTTTGACATGTAGGAATATAATATATACATCATGAACATATTATATACATACATGTCAAAATCATTTGACGGTGTTGATACATTAAATGTTGATTAGTCAACGAGTGTAATTTGTTATAGATTAGATTAATACGGTATTAACAATAAATATTTTTACAAAAAAGTATTAAATTTTGTGTTAAAACATATTAACTAATTGTAATAAAATACAATAAGATAATTATTTTTGAACAAAAAGTAAAGTGACTTACCTTAGAGCAATACAATGCATTTTATTGTCTTTTAAGTAAGAAGGGATACAAACTTCGGCACATATATTTCTTCTTATTGTGCCATCAATATATCGACTTAAAAGACCTTCGTTACTAACCCTTTTGTTATTGTTGTAAATAAATGTATCCAATAAAGTTTCATAAAATGTATTTAAATCGACAAGATTATCGGTTTTAAATCTTTTAAGTACATCATCAATCAAGTTGTTAGCCATGCTTAAACGTAAAAATTTAAGGATAAACTTTGTTTATAGAACGGAGTTCTTTGAGTTCCTTGAGTTCTTTTGAGTTGTTTATCGATCTTTGCAACCAATCAAATTACTGCTGCAAATGCAGCAAAGGGTAGTTTACACTAAACATGTTTTTTTTTAAACGAATCAGATTGCTACTTTTAATAGCGTAAACCAATGAACTTATCCAATTTTCTCATATCCTGCAAAGTAGAGTTTACATTAGCAAGTTTTATAAAATAATTTTCTCATATCCTGCAAAGTATAGTTTACATTAGCAAGTTTTATAAAACACTTTTTCAAACGTCTGCAAAGCATAGTTTTCACTGTAAACTTTTTCTTTATTATATTTTCTAACAAAATATATTTAGATCGGCAATTAATATTAGGCGGGCGTTAGACGCCATAATACTTACATTTATTTTTATTTTTTTACCCCGTCACTTGCAGCACTTGACGGGGTTTAAGTCCGCCCCTAATATATATATATATATATATATATATATATATATATATATATATATATATATATATATATATATATATATATATATATATATATATATATATATATATATATCATTATATATATATATATATATATATATATATATACATATATATATACATATATATATACATATATATATATATATATATATATATATATATATATATATATATATATATATATATATATATATATATATATATATATATATATATATATATATATATATATATATATATATATATATATATATATATATATACATATATATATATATATATATATATATATATATATATATATATATATATATATATATATATATATATATATATATATATATATATATATATATATATATATATATATATATATATATATATAAATTAGTAAAAACACTTATCTAATTTTTGATTTCTTCTACACTGTGTTTCACCATAAGTAGGTTCATCAGGAAGAATTGTGTTTTTACTAGTTTATTATTGTTCTGTTCTTTTAGAACATTGAGCATTGAACATAATCCGTTGCAGCGAAGTTTGATATCCATTACAAACGTGAGAAATTTCAATTTAATCAAGAGTTGATTTCTCAAATACATTGCCATGTTAAAAATCTTTTTAACATGGCAATATTAAAATTAAATTTAAATTATAAACCAAGTTTAAATCAAGATGAGTTTCATTGTTCACTTAGTTGTTGTATTTTGTTACAATTTGTGCCATTCTTTGCATCTTAAAACCACTTATTAAGTAAACAATAAAAAAAACAACTTAAAATCAACCTGCAAAGCTGAATGCTCCTCTTAGATTAACCTTCACAGAACGAATTAAATTAAGTTTGCAACAACAGCGATTAAAATGCAAACAGCTGGAAAATCGCAAAGAAGGTATGAAAACAGTTTTAAATACAGAAAGTGAAAAAGTGAACTTAGAGCTCAACCAAGACCTAAAAACACTGTACTGCAATGAGCCGCAAAAGTATATTAAAGCTTCTAGTCCGAGTTGTGTTAAGTACCTTCCAATGATAATAAAATTTTGTTTTAATTTAGCAGCTAAATCTTCGGCAGCGTATTCTGATTTGCGTTTTGATATTAAAATTGGCTCAGGATTTTTAGTTCTTCCAAGTTTACGCACCTTGAGAGACTATGAAAATTATATACATCCTTCAATAAATTTTAATCCTTAAGTCATAAATAACCTTGCAAATAAACGGTTGATTTCTCCAGCTCTGAACGCTTTGTTTCTATTCTATTTGATGAAATGAAAGTTCAAGAAGATTTAGTTTGAGATAAATACTCCGCTAGGTTAATTTAATTTGCAGATTTAGAAGATGTTCAAACTAATTATGCAACACTTAAAAATGTGAAAAAGATGGCATCTTGTGTTATATATTTCTCGTTAAAATTATTTATCGTTAAAAGTATAGCAATTCCACTTTCCTATAATATATCTACATTTGCCACAACATGAGTGACGTCATCATAACTTATGCCAATATTTTATTTATTTATTTTTTTTTAATTTTTATTTTAGGTGCCTCAAGAAGTCCTAACAGTCTTGTCACAGAGCACCGCGGAAGTGCCTTTAACCAGGAAGTTCACGCCTCCTTCCTTACCGTGACGCGAAAATATGCCCAAAGCTCGTTTTGAACCTGAATCTTCTGCATATAAAGCAAGCGTTCTAACCACTGCGCCACGGCCGCACAAATATTTCGGAAAGCAGTTTGTTATTTAGAAAGTATAAATTTAAAGTTCATTGCTGCAACTGCATATGGTGCTTTTCGTAATGGAAAGTTTTTTAAATTGCATAAAAAATTAGATCAGGATTGTGGGAAAGACGTTTTGTTTCGCACTGAAAACTTGTTTAGTAATGATAACAGATTCATTTATTTCTTTGCAGATGTACCTCATCCAATCAAAACTTCTCGAAATTGCTTAATTAATTCTAGTTCTGAATGTAAATCACGCTATATGTGGAATAGTGGATTTTTTCTTCTTTGGAGTCATATTTCCAAATTTTATAATTCATTTAGAGAGCGGTTTAAAACTTGTTCCTGAATTAACAAGTGATCATATAAACTTAGCACCATATTCTGTTATGAGAGTACGTCTTGCATCCTAAGTATTGAGTGAAACAGTAGGAATTGTTTTAACATTTTTTATTTTTTTACTCAACAGAAGCAGCTGCTTCTTTTGAGTGAAGAAGCAGCTGGAACACCAGAAGCAGCTGGAACTGCAGAATATTGTTTAATGATGGATATTTTCTTTGATTGCTTAAATGTTAAAAACAGTGTTGAATGTATAACAGAGAGAAAACTATTTTTAAAGCCTTATGAATCAGTAAACGATTTTATATTTGCTTGGTTAGATAACTTCCTCCTTTACTTTAAATTGTGGAAGGAATCCATTGATCAGCGAGAAGGAAGTTTTGACGAGAACTCAATATCAAAAATGTTTATTTCTTCGCAAACTTATGTAGGTTTGCAAATTAAAGTGCATTCATTTAAAGAAGTTGTAAAATTTTTCCTTGAAAATGGTGATTGATTTATTTTCTCTGAAAGATTCTGCCAAGATGATCTTGAAAACTACTTTGGAAGGCGACGTGCAATTGGTCGCGGAAAAGATAAGCCATCTATCAGAGATTTTTGCTTTAATGACAACACAATCAAGCTACAGTTTTCAGTTTGTACTCTTACTGCTAATTTTCAGTGTAATGAACATTACCAGTATTCAACATTATTCAGTGTAATATTATGGATATAGAAAAAGTTTCTTTACCAAAAAGAAAAAAAATAGGTCAAAGTTATTTAAATTAGAAGCCAAAATTGAGCGCAACTATTTCATATTTGATGATAAATAAAAAGATAAAATAAAAAAATTTATTTTTATCAGGGGCGCCCAAAGCATTTTTTGGACTTTGAGATAGCTAACTTCCAGACATGGAACAAACTCCAAGCATTTATGTGTTTAAACTTATGTCAAATAAGGATGCTTTGCAAAAAATTGCGATGATTGGAGCTTGAGAACAAAAAAGCCCCAAAAATTTAGCCCCCATCCTGCCCTAAACGTGAGAGCAACAAGATGATGAAATATTTTTTGCATTATTTTCAACTAGACTTATATTCATCAATAAATTTTAAGTTTCATAGTATTATCTTACAGAGTTCAAAAATTATGACAATATAAAATTTGCAACCCTCTCAAGTTAAGGTGGTTTCAAATTTTATTTCGACACTTTCTTACTTCGGTTTAAACTTTATATGGTCAAAATTTTTGAACGCTAAAATATTTTACTATGAAATTTAAAGTTCAGCGATGAATATAAGTCTAGTTGAAAATAATACAAAAAATATTTTTTCAATTTGTTGCTCTCACGTTTGGGGCAGGTGGAAATAAATTTTGGAGCTTTTTTGTTCCCAAGCTCCAATCATCGCAATTTTTTGCAAAACATCCTTATTTGACATAAGTATAAACATATAAATGTTTGGAGTTTGCTCCATGTCCGGAAGTTTGCAAAAGCATCGTTTGTCATTTATGATGGTATATATTAAAAATTCGCATAAAGGCAATGTGTTTTTCCTAAAAAATATTTCTGAATAATCGGATTTTTTTGATATAATAAAGGGTCTTCCATTAATTACACTTGTGTGCTTAATACAATGGGGGTGGAAATAAAAGGGGTGGTGAGAATTTTTTTCCTGATCTAACAAACAGGAGGGGGCGGTTGTAATAAAAGGGTGGGTGCAAATTTTTTACAGAACACAAATAAATTAGAACAGAATTCAACTCTAGTGTGGCTTGCGATCAAATGCGCATTTTTTAACAGTCAAAAGTGGATATTTGAGGTTCAAAACAAACAGAGAATTTATGAAATTAACAATAAAATTACAATAACAACGTGCAAGGGAGGCCTGGTACTAACTTAATACAAATATCTACTATTTAGGTTAAGAACTATCAATATTTTAGACCAATTTTTCTTTTTTTTTTAAACAATGATTAAGTTTAAATTTAAAAAAAAAAAAAAATTTATCTTTAAAACAAAAAATATTTATAAATATAAATAAATAGTTTTTTTAAAATGAAGTTTGAAAATCGAAATCAAATTGCTTTTCATGAACTAAAAATACTTTTCAATCAAATAAAAATAAAAAAACAACCTTTAATCAAATACAGTATAAATAAAACAGTGCAGCATAATATATATTTAACAAGGTGACCCTAAAACTGCTTATTGTATTATATCACTAGCATTATAAAATACACTGAGCTGACCCTAAAACTGATTTTTATTTATTTAACTATGTGACAAAACAAAAGACTATTTTAATAAACGAAGAATTCATATTGTAATACAGAGTTCAAGTTGTTAACCAAATCTTCAGAATCTAGTTTTGAAAAAGCTTGTTTTGTTTTTCTGCGGAAAATGTTTTCGCATGTCAGAAATCAATCTTGAGTTATATTGTTGACTTTCCATAAACCTCCTCTATCTCTAATTATCCTTCATAACTCTGTAGCGCAGCAAAATTGAAACACACTGTTGGCCATACATAGATGAATTTTTACTACTTTGAAATTTAGTACAAACAACTTTTGAAAAATATACCCAACAAGATAACGTAAACTTTTTTTTTCTATATCAGTAATTTCTTGAGTTTTATTTACAGTTTCAACAAAATTCGGTTTTACACCAGTAAGAGAGTTTAATATAAAAGAAGACATTTCAGTGAGTAGTGTATTACTTAAACTTACATCGCTGAAGTGTGAAGCGAATAAATTTTTACTCAACAGTCTATAATACTTTTGATAAAATAAATCATTATTGCCGTTAAATTTTTCTATAATGGAATATAATTTTTTAGAAAGATTTTAGCATCGTTTATTGATAGACTAAATTTCTCGCATTAAAAGTGCTTTCTTATATTAAATGGAAGCCACTTGTCCCTTTCCAAAAAATATGCACATCTTCGACTATGCTGTTCAGTTTTGGCGGGGATATTTTATTTGATATATTCTCTGTATTAATAATGTTTGAAGAACAATTATCAAAGTTGTCTAATATATGTTACGATGCAGTGTGTCTATTTAAGCCTCTGATTGTCTATATACTTTAGAGCACTGATTATATGAATGTTTCTTGACATTTTCTCTTCAGATATTAAACTCAGAAACAATAGAATCTATATATGTAATTAATTCAATGTCATTGTATAAATATCCTTATTCAACTATTTCACACAAACATTCCAAATCAACATTTGCCTCGAAATCACAATTAAAACTTGCCATTTTTTAAAACTTGTGCGGGTCGTCGCGTAGTTTTTAAGTTAAAATCAAAAATCAATAGAAACGATGTTTCCAGACTGCATTCTTATGACTACGATATTCAATGGATTTTAAATTGTTGTCTATGGAGTAACAAAGTTTACACCCAAGCATTATTAGTTTTACAATCTTTATTATATAAAAACATAAATATTAAAATTTTAATATATATGTTTTTATAAAAGTTTATTTTTTTTTCAAATGACTACAATTCTAACTTGTTGCGATGCTTTTGGAAATTTCCTACCTCATCAAGTCATTTACAAAGGTCGAAATTTGATAAAAGCTTGGGTTCAAGGTGGTACTTCTGATGTTTGTTATTTTATCAGCAAATCAGGTTGGATGGAAAGCGAAAACTTAATAGAATGGTTTCGTGCAATTTTTTGAGTTCACGCAAGCAAACTTCAAGGATCTGAAGTTCTATTTTTAGACGGCCATGCATCTCGCATTAATTTTGAATTAAAAAGACTATCTGAGTCAAACAAAATAATTTTAATCCGATTGTCAGCTCACACAAATCAATTTGCAACAACTAGATGGAGTTTTTAAAACAGTAAAAGCGGAATTGAAGCGAATTGTAGAAGTTTACTTGGTTAGAAATTCTTATTTAAGTTTAAGTAACCTGCAGTTTCCGGCTAAACTAAAAGACCTCATTGCAAATAAAGGCATTAAAGTGGAAAATGCACGTAGTGATTTTGAAAATACAGATTATTTCCAATCAATCGTTCAAAAATAACTCCAAATAAAACTACAATTGGCTCTATCTTTTAAGATGTAAAAAATGAAAAATTGAGAATTGTTTTTCTGGAAAGTCTATCGATTCACAAGTTTTATTGATAAGACTACCCAGTGGGCACGATGTGTTTTTTAAACGTTTTTAGACGTTTCTATTTGGTTTAAACCTAATAAAAACGTCCAAAAAACGTTTGAAAAACACACCGTACCTACTGGGTAATAAAAAAAATTCAAAAAACTCTATGAATAGACTTTCAACAAATAAAGTATTGCTCAAAGAACTAGATAGCATCAATATAATTTACAAATAACAGAAAAATCCCTTAGAGCCTTTGGGTCGAGCACGTCTTTGTTTATGATTTTTGTTATCATTGAGCTTTGACGTATATTGTGCTTTTTACTTAATCAAGTATTATAAAGTATTATATCTTTATTTGCCAGATTATTTTTACTTGAAATAAGTTATTCAATAAAACTATTAGACACATAAATATTAAAAAAAAACTGTTTTAGACAACAAGGTTCAAGGGTTTTGTTTGCCACCAACTTGTTTAAACTTTATATAAGCACAACACTAGGGTCACTTTTACTGTAAAAAGAAAGTAAATTACATAAGTAAATTTAAACGTCTAAAATAAATTTACATTTCCTTGTAAGAATTTAATTTTTTTGAAACAACTTTTATTTTATAATGTAAGTTATATAAAAGAAAATTACATCAAAAATTTACTTTAACATGCTAAAAAATCACATGAAAAAGTTTTTCACATGTAAAAGCTAATTACTTTTTAAAATTATATTACCTAATAAGGTAGTTCCTTAAAATACAGTTTACATTAAGGGGACAGTGACCTAAAATGGGCCTCTTTTCAAAAAATGATAAATCTGACTAGCTTTAACCAACCGAAAATTACAAACAAAATTTTTTTTCAGGAAATCCATTCTATATTATACAATTTAATATCAGAAAATTAAAGTTATAACGATGTCTTACGTTAAGAAACAACCGTTGAACAAAGAAATGCAGGAAGCGCATTTTACCATGGAAGTAGCCCAAAATGGGCCTCTTAATTTAATTCCTTTAATTTAAAACCTTTTGTAAGTCTTGCCAAATATATTTGTATAAAGCTATTCTGTTACTGTAATTTTTTATTTAAGGCAAATAAATATTTAAAAAGTATATATATATTTGAATATATCCTGATTATTATTCAAAAATTGACTATAACTGATTTGTAGATGATACATAATCTTCTGTTCATTATTACCACTAAAAATTGACACTCTGAGTAAAGAAAAATTAGCATTAATCTCAGTTGTAGTCAAACTAAAAAATATTCAGCTTAATAAAATTTCAAAAGTAGAACTTTAAAACATTTTATTTGTAAAAAAACAACAATGAAAAAATCTATTTTTTGGATGGTTTTCTTAAATGTTTACGGTCAGCTGCACAATATTCTACAGTTAAATTTGTAATAAATATTGGCCAAGCAGGAGATTTGATAGGGGTCCATTTTACCTTAGGGGCCCGTTTTAGACTACTTTCCCCCAACATATAAAAGTAACTATTCAAAAAAATATATATATCAACATAATTGTAAAAAAAGAACTGGCATATGAAAATAAATAAATGTAATATGCTACCAAATCTCTATATATTGTTGCTGAACTTAATATTGCTGTTAGTGTTAGTAGTAGTGACCTTCGAGCATGTTTGACACGGAGCCCTTGGCAGCGATTGCAACCGAGGTAGTGGCGAGAAAGAGTCGCAGTGCTTTTAATATAATGAAACGTGAACGAAAGTGTATTCAATTATCTAACTTATGTAAACTTGAAATTATGTAATGTTAAAACATGTTAAAAAATGTTTTAACATGTTTTAAACAAGTTTTACAATTTTGCTTTTACTTGAAAACTACATTGTGGCAATATCTCCTTAATTTCGATCTATAGGAAATCAACGAACCCTGGTATGATACCAAACTAATTATTTCAGATACCATCGTAAAACCGGCTTGCATAGACCCGAAAAATTCACGAAAACAGCACTAAACCAAGCTACATTTTTGTTAAATTTCATAAACGGGCTGATAGTGAACACATAAAAAAAAACTTTCATTAGTCTAAAAAATATATAGATTTGCACATGTTTTTTGGTTTTTGTTTTGTTGTTTGTTTGTTTTTATTTTGATTTGTGGCACTATATTTGGGAGGATCCAAAATTCTATATTTTTGTTTAACCAATTATTCTTAATTAATTTTTTTAGGAAAGTTCATAAAATAATTCAGTTTTTGCTATTTTTGTGTGGTTGACCTACTTTTTCAAATTTTAATATATTAAAAACTTAAAACTAGAAATCTTTGCAGCGTGTAAAGTTATTCAGTTTTATGTTAAAAATTATGCAATTTAAATTTTGATCGGATAAATTTAAACTAAAATGAATGAAATTTGCGTTTAAACAAATATAAGTCTTATCTAATGTAAAAATTTGTATTAATTTACTTCGCCAGAAAATACTTTGCTATTAATTTTGTTAACCGAATTTAGATACCGAATAAAATCAAAAATATTGCAACAAAAAGTAACAAACTAATAAATAAATCATAAACTAGTAATCAAATAAATCAAAACTATTAAACTTCTTTAGAAATCTCCCAGATATTGACGAATTTTATCATACAATGTTGCTTTCACTTAGGTTTGCTTTTATACTTGTTTTAATTAAAGTCAACAATAAATTATCAAAAGAAATTTTCACTAAATAAGATTGACTGCTCAATAGTTTCAAAAACAATTTGTATATATGCATCTAAAAACCTGGGTGATTGTTTCATCTTTGCAAATAGTTTACCAAAATTTAACTGTAATACTTCGATAGAAAATAAGAAAGTTTAGAAAAAGGGTTATGGGTTTAGAAAAAGAGTCATGGGTTTAGAAAAAGGGTTATAGGTTTAGAAAAAGATACAATGATAGAACAACTGATGTATTACGTTTTTAATCAGGTTCTTGCAAGTTATAAAACAAATACAAATAACATTGAACTAAAGTGTCAGCGTGACACTCATTGCATTCAGCTTCGGAAATACCGCCGATTGCAAAAATTCCTCGCAATAATATAGTGAAATTCGAAAGCATTATGAAATTAAGATTTAAGTAATTTAGAAAAATTTCGGGAAACGTGCTTACTGTTAAAAAATTTAAAAATAAAAAATACAGTAAGAACCAGTGACAGAAACAACTGAGACGAATTAACAATAAAAGAACCGTAAGCTTTACCAAGAGATATTGTAAATTAGAATGGTTAATATTACAAGACAGCCCATATATTTGCCGATGTCAATAAATACATTGAAAAAGAGAGAGATCTAATAAAAATCAAAAACAATTGATGAATTACATTGTTTATTATAGTATTAATCAAAAAATAGTAGATCATTGCAGCAAAGACCCAATTTATTTAAAATTGTTGGTAAAAATGCAAAAAAACGCCGTCTATGCCTGCAAATGAATAAGCTAACAATTTAAAGTTTCAACTTAACATGGAAACAACAATCTACAATCACCTACGATGACTTTATTTTGCAGTTGTTAAGATGCTCCAAGAAGAATTAAGTGTCATATCACAAAGTACCGTTGAAGAGCAATATAACTACAAAGTTTACACTTCCTTCCTTACCAATGTCGCTTGTCTGGTCAGAGCCAACATCGAACCTCAGACCTCTTGATTCTGAGAAAGAACTCAAATTGCTCTACCATGGTTGCAATGAAGCTATTTTGGATTTTCATTAGTAGTTACTACAAATTATTCCTTATATGGAGTAATTCTATGTATAATGCCTAAATTTGTGTTGTGTTTATAACTACGCATAATGGTTACATATTTTATTGATAAAACAAAAAAAAAACATTTACTACTACTTTGGTCAATTTTTTCCGTTTTTTGAATTTTTTAATTCTGGGTTTGTTTCAAATATTAGCTACTAATATTTCTCTTAAGTTAACAATCAAAAATTACGGCAAGACAAATTAATTGTTTTAACTGACAGGCAATATTTATCACATTCTAATATATATACTCTAGCTGTAATGTCCCGTACGATACGGGCTGTGATAAGTCTGTTCCACACTCGACTATTTTAAACTTGTTTTTAATTTGTACTCTATATGTTAATTTATTTTAGATTATAGCAAAAAATCATTCGATCTAAAGTTCTTGCTTTTTTTAACAAAAAACTTACGTTACTTTAGAACTGTCTTTATTTACTTCAATATTTTTTACGTAATAAAAGTGTCTTTAACATCCCATGGTTTATGACTATGTCATAACATTTTCCATTAATAATGTTAACTAATAACTAGTTAACACTAGAAGCCCCAGGTTTTTTATATACCTAGAAACCCCAAAGTGGATCAATTGATCCAACTTAATATTTATATGCATTTAGACTTATTTTCTTGTTAAAGTGTATGAAACTAACAGTTAAAACTGTTAATTTTGATGTAAATTATATAAAATATATAAATTTCTTTCACCGTACATATATATACATAAGATTTATGCCCAAATTACGGCGCATTTTACTCTAAGTAGAATTTTTGTAGCATGGTTTGCCTAAATCTGGATTACCAGCATATTTATACAGATAATTTAAACCGAACAAAAAAAATGAAAATGTTAGTGAATAAAATAAGATATTGTTTCCACATATTTGGTATAAATATGCTGCCACCACAAGTACACTAGTATTACTGATTTACTGTATGAAACTTACTACTATACTGACTTGTGGTAAAGTATAATAAGAGATATTTGTATTATAATGAAACGCTTAAGCTCAGCAAACGCTGAAGGTGCTTCATCATCAAAAACTTCTGTTGCAGCACATCCTCTTTCAATTGACCAATCAGTTACACATCAACGTCCAAAACGTGTGTCGGCGCAACAGTGATTGTTCATATTACAAGATCTCTCGGAAATTGACAGTGGTGATGAATCAGACTCAACAAAAAAAAGTGACGAAGCAGATGTTGTTGAAGATAATCTTTCTGATGACGATGAAAGTAATACTTTTATTTACAATTCAGAAAGTAGTAGCGATGAAAACGAAGATGAAAATTCATGCGGTGGGAGTAATGATTTAACTGTTAAAACTCGTAGAGATGATGTAAAATGGACTGTTGTGTCAAAAGTTGAGGTAACTGGAAGATTTCAAACTCAGAATGTGTTTACTGCCAAAAGCGGAACAACTTCTTATTGTCGTAATGTTTTGACTCCTATTGATACATTTAGACTAATTATGGATGAAGGGTTTACACGCTTTATCAAAAAATGTACTGTTTTATCTGCCAATTTATCAAATGAAGGATGGAATATAAGCAACATTGAACTTGATGCTTTTATAGGCTTAATATATCTTCGCGGATGCATGAACGCAAGAAATTTTCCGGTTAAATTCCTATGGTCTAAAAAATATGGCAGCAAAGCTTTTATAGAAACTATGCCGCGTTCTCGATTTGAAGACATCATGAAAAACATTAGATTTGATATACGTTCAAAACGTAGAGAGCTTATCCAAAGTGATAAATTTGCTCTTATGTCATGGGTGCTGACAAGATTTGTAGAAAACAGTCAAAAATGTTATATACCTGAGGAATCTTTAACAATTGATGAACAGTTGTTCCCAACTAAAGCTCGGTGTCGCTTTACACAGTATATGCCTAATAAACCGGACAAGTTTGGAATCAAATTCTGGATTTTAGCTGATCTAAAAACTAAATATTGTCTCAGTATTAAACCGTATCTAGGTAAAGATGAAAGCCGTGTAGAAAATTTGGGTACTCATGTGGTCATGTCACTAATGGAACCTTATTTAGGCCACGGGTATAATGTTACTACAGATAACTTTTTTACAAGTGTTGATCTTGCAACAAAACTTTTGCAAAAGAAAACGTCAATTATTGGAACAGTTAAACATAGTAGAAAAGAAATTCCAGCATTTGATCCACTTCCACTTTACGATTCGAGTTTCTACATAAATGGACCGTTGAACTTGATTGTCTATCAAGCAAAGAAGAAGAAAACTGTAATTTTATTATCAACACTTTATAGAGGGGCGACTAAGCAAAGTGATGGGAAGAAGAAACCTGAGGGAATACTTTATTACAATGCAAATAAATGTGGAGTTGATATGTTAGATTCAATGTGTCGACAAATGTCAACAAAATCTGGGTGCCGACGTTGGCCGCTAGCTGTTTTCTTCAATATTTTGGATTTGACTGGTGTAAATGCGTGGATCATTTTTAAAAAAGTTACACAACAAAAAATTTCGAGACGAAAGTTTCTTTACACTTTATCTGAACAGTTAAGAGAAGCTAATATTACTCACCGAAAATCCCTAGTTGCTGCCAACAGTAATACCACAACAGCTACCAACAGTATTACACAATTATCAACTCGTTTGAGATGTCAGATAAAAACAAACTGCAAACGTAATCTGACATCAACAGTATGTGAAAATTGTAAGAAACCTGTTTGTGGAAAGTGCATGTCAAATATATGCAAATATTGCAAATAACATTATTTATTTGACTAAAATTGTTATGTATATGCACGTTTTCTATAAGGTGGATCAATTGATCCAGCTTAGGGTTATTAGGTATAAATATTTATAGCCGCATCTCTGAATGTGTTTTTGATGTAGTTTTTTCGCTTTTTAGTAAATAATATCAAAATAATAAAAGTCATAAAATATCATTTTGTCAACATTAAAACTTTAGCTTCAGCAAAGTGTCAAAGTCGTGTTTGGATCAATTGATCCACCTTGGGGCTTCTAGTGTTAAGTTAGAACTCCCTCTTGCCACAAAGAAAATAATTATAAAAAAAGACAACAATTAATAATCTAATAATAATTATTTGCAAAAATAATTTCTCCGAAAACATGTAAAAAGCAAAATAAGTTAAAAAATTTATCTTTTTCCTCTTTGTTCAAGTATCCAGCATTTTGAATAGCTCTTTTGAGTCACCAATATTAAAATTATATATATCCTTCCTCAGGCTTTTTGAAGGATCCAGAAACGCTTCTGAAATTAAAAAAAAACATTTGCATAAAAATATAATAATAACTTTAATTTTTTACATAATCAAGTTGTAAATAAAAAACGTTGATGCAATTATCATATTTTTTATATTATTCAAATTCTAATTTTTATTTTCAAATTTTTGATTTGTATTATCAATTTTACTGTATTAAGTGAACCAAAGAGTTATTTCATTTTATATTACAATACTTGTTAGTATTAGTAATATCAATAATTATTAAAACTAAATAGTATTCGTGTTAGTAGCACTTAATTTTATGAATGATTAGAAGTAACGGCTGAAGAAAATAAAAAATGTTTCTTGCTAAATTTAGAAATTAAAAACCTTACTGTGTTTTAAAGCACAGTAAACTTCTTAGCATGAAGATGAACTCCAGTTCATTTCTTCATGCTAAGAACATAACATTTCTTTATTCTCCAACATAAAATTGTTAACATAGAAAATGTAAATTAAATAAAAAGGTATTTAATCTCAGAGTTATTCAAAAAAGGAATTTATTGCATATAATTCAGAAATTTCAATTACCTTTTTATCACTATAGGTTTTATTTAAAAGTTTTAAATAAAACCTATAGTGATAAACTTCTATATTAAACTCTTTTATTAATGACATAGGCTGAATGTTTTCCATTCCAACACTCGTATCACGTTTACCACTTTCAATCACAGATGCGAATGTATTTATAATCTGGGTTTGATTATCCTCTAATTTTTTGGTTTCCATAGACATATTGGACTCTCAAAAAAGGATTAAAATTGTTCTTATGTATAATTAATTTGATTATTGCTAGACTTTTTTTTTTTTATTTTATTGCCAGTTTTCTTTTTTATATTTTATACAAAATGTAAAGCCAGTTAATAAGTAAAAACACTACGATTACTTAAATATTACTACGAATATTATTGTATATTTGACTTGAATTATATCCTTTAACTTTCTTAAGAGTTGTTGAAATTGAAAAAGAAAAAAAGAAAAAAAACTGTTGCAAAATAAAATATAGTTTCAGAATGTATTTTGACCGCTTACTATAAAATATTTATGTAAGGAATAAGTATATTTTACGGGTTCTGACGAGAGATAAACTTAATTAATGGCAACAGCTAGGTCGTGGTTATAATCCGTATCCATAAATGAGCTTTACAGTTTGATATTGTCAGCATATAGCATAAGAGTACATTTAAGATATTTGACTATAGAGGGTAAATTGTTAACATATAAGAAGAATAAAGTTGGACCCAAATGCTACTCTGAAGAACTCTACAAATAAAGCAAGATGGTTTTCCACAAATAATGCTAGATGGTGTTAGCAATGAGTTTCAAACCAAAACTCGTTCTATTCGTTATCTATTCGAAAGAAATGTTGAGATCCAACTAAATAGGTTATTTCTTATACCATACATTGCAAGTCTTTTTTTTAGTTTTGGGTTCGGTACAGAATCAAATTCTTTTTTTTATTATTTATTAAAAAAATTAACAATTTTTTATTATTTATTAACAAAATTAACAAAAACTGTTTTCACCGTAAAAAATAGTTAACCTGACGCGTAAATATCGTAATATAATAGTTCTATCTTAAAAATATTATTTTTCTGTCGTTTGTTTGTTTGTTTTTGACATGATAACAACTTTCTTTTGAACTAAAAAGATTTTTGATGAGTCCTAAAATAATTTAATTACTAAATGCTTATTTTTTAATAGCATTATTATACTTTACGCTATATTATATTTAACGCTATAATAATACTATTTTAAAAAAACGTTTTTTTTAATAGCATTTTAAGACTAGAAAATACCCTTATTGTAAGATAATCTTGAATAAAGGTAATAAAAAACGTTTAGAAAATTTAACGAAAGTAATAAAAAAGTTCACATGTTGTAAATCATGGCCAATATAATTATAAAGCAGAACCTGTTGCTTAAATTTTTATGCCAGTTTTTATTTAAGCTTTTTTATTTTCTTAAAGTCAAAAGAATTATAACTATAGTTATATGATCAAAAATAAGTTTTCATTTTATATTTTAATATTATATGATTTATAAAATGCCCATAAAGTTATGTGTCTTTGCTTAAAGAAGCGGTTACAGAAAAAGTAAAAAAATTGAAAAAGATTTTATAACTAAAACAGTATTCAATTTTCCTGCAGGTATAGATTTATGCTCCCGTAAATTTACAGCTTTCTACGACTACCTTTTCTCATTAATTGCTAGATGAAACAGTGGTTTTCAAAAAACAAAATCAGATATGCTTCGTGGATGACTTGGTAGAACATATTTGTCCATAAAAAAAATTTTTAAAGAAAATAAAAATATATATTTTTTCTATTTTATTCATTATCGTGTTATTATTGAAAATAAAAAAGCATCAATGTCGAAATAAACTTGCATGTAAAGTTATAACATAAAAAAAATTTGATACCCATTCGTCAACTACGTTGCACTCGGTGTCGCAAAGCGGAAGTAGGATTTTGCATACTTCTCTAAAAGAATTTTCCAACTTTAATATTTTAAATGTTTTTTAACCGAAACAAAATGGTGTTAATTTCAAAAAAATGTTTATTTCAAATTTAATTTTTGCTTTTTAAGAGCGCGATTTTGAGGGATGAAAAAACACAGGTTTTTACTAAATATTTAAATTACATAAGATAATTTCTTTATTTTTTTGCATTATTTTGCAAATAATGATGCATTGCTAAAAATTGCAATTATTGGCGGCTGGGAACGAAAAAGCCCTATAACTTTATAAATAGTTACAATTTTCCCCTTCGGCAACCATTGAATATTTTTTATGTTATGCACGGTCAATGTCATGTGACCGCAAATTCAACTTTGGACGACATTTTGAAGAAAGAAAACAAAGCGTGGCATTAGGAGCTTTGCAGTGCTAAACATGCCCGTAAGTTCCTCTCAATCAATGTTGTGAAGCCTTGTTGATTTAGTCTGGTCCTTAAGTTGATCTTTAGAACTCGTGTAGAACTGCCGCTTGTGCTGTCTGTTAATAACTCTAACAACAGCATTCAGACAGTCAGCTAAGGTTTTACTCAATTTCATCAATTACGGCTAAAAGTTGATTCGTGAATTAAAGACTGAATCTTTAATACCATTTCCAAAAAAATTTAATTTGAGTTTACTTAGATACTTAGGTACTTAAATAAAGAAGATTGTTCTAAATAAGTTTTTTAACTACTTGAATGCTAGATAGATAGATTGTTCTTTAACTACTTGAATGCTAGATATATTGTCAAATAAAACACTGGTTTGATGAGAAGATGAAAATGAAACACCAGAAAAAGTGTAAAATGAGCTTGTGGTTGATTGCAAGGACTGTGTTGTAGCCAATATCTTTATTTGGAATAGATGTTTCTTTATCTGCAAAGACATTGTTGCAAATAATAATAAAAGGGTCAGAACTCTTTTAAAAATTGCGTGCGTATAACTTTGATGTATTCACTGGTTTGACTAATTTTGAAGTTAAAAAGCTAATTGACTAGTTCACCAGTTTTATTTAAATGAATTGCTGTTAATTGTGAATTTATACACTAGATGTCCATTTCTACATCAATGTTTAATTGAGCAGGTTGCAAGCTAATTATACTTTGTCTTTACAATAAAATATACATCTCCTCTTTTTGGTGCTCATGATGCACTAATTAGAGTAGCTATAATAATTCACTTGAGTCAGCTACTAATCACTAATCACTTGAGTCAGCTACTAATCTCTAATCACTTGAGTCAGCTACTAATCACTAATCACTTGAGTAAGTGATTAGTAGTTGACTCAAGCGAATTAAGTAAATAAATGTTATTTACTTACAATAAGAGAACTATGAAGGCTATAAAAGTCACAATCAATATTGAAGCAAAATAGTTGTAAAAAATTTCAGATTTGTTTGCATTTACCAACACTGGTCTCTATAACGACTGGATTGAACATTTCTATTATCAAAATTGAAGCCGAAACTATTTTTCGGTGGCCATATTTGGAGGTCCCAATACTGATGCGCTGAAAGTTTTATTTTATTTTTAAAAAGAAAGATTTTCAACAAACTAGAAAAAAAGTGAAAGAAACGGATAGAAACTACTAACGAAGAAAAAAAGACGACATTAACAAAATGGTAAAAATCTGTTGAAAATGTCAATCGAATTCAAATGTACTCTTAAGATTATTTCTCTAAATTCTTATAAGGTATCATCCACAAATTATGTCAAGCTTAAGGGAGGGGGAGGAGTTAATGGTTTTGTAATAACTCATACCGAAATTATTACTAAAGCGTTACGATGCTGTAAGGAGGGAGGGAGAGATGGGTCTGAAACGGTCAAAAATTGCGTGACATAATTTGTGGACAACCCCTATTAATATTATAGAAAGAATAACAACGTAGTGCAAGTTAAAAATACAATGTTTATTTAAATAAGTTAGTAGTTTATATGATTTTCAATTTATGTTTAATAAATATGAAGTTATATATGTTTAAAAAATACTTGCTTACTAAATAAAAACTTTTTTCACCATTTTAACCATCAAACCAGATATAAAAGAAATAGCTGCATTTTTGTATTTAGTTATCAATGAAATATTACTAATAAAAGAATGATCATTAGGTTTTCTTCTGTTCTTGTCTTCTTTCAAGTCATATCTTTTGCAAAGTTCACCTGACCTATTTGCTCTTTGTGAGACTTATTTTAGTTCAGCGGTCTCATCTTGTGATCTTAGTGACTCCAATAGTCTCATGTTTGACCTGGGCGTTTACATTCGTAAAAATTCACCTATTTTGGGAACTAGGTTTGAATGCATAGACTATTTTTTTATGCGCTTTCGCTTAGCACTACTTTACTCTATCGCAATTTTCTTTGTTCCATATCGCTCTCCTTCGTCTCTAGACAGCACTCAATTTGATGTAATTTTTGATCGAATTGACCGAGCCCTTTCTCTATATCTTTCAACAAATATCGTTGTTATTGGCAATTTTAATGCTTATTGCACTGAATTTTTGTTATAGTGTCAGTGACTCTGCAACACAAATAGCCAACTTTCCAAATCGCTTTCCAGACAATCCGAACCATTCATCTTTTCAATTCAACTTGTATCTTGTTTCTGGTCCTAATCAAATCTCGGTTTTTCCCCATTCACTCTTAGGCGCTTCTGATCACGGTTTGATCTCTCTAAAATTATTATCTCATTCTTCTTCATAATCAAAATCCCGTAACCATCGTACCTCTTACAACTACCTTAAAGCTGACTGGGATGCTTTCCGTGATTTTCTTCCTGACTCGTCTAATTACCGGCCCATTTGTCTTCTTACTTTCTTAAGCAAAGTTTTTGAGTTTTTAGTTAACTTACACTTAACCTCTCATCTTGAATCTAATAACTTATTTTCTGATCATCAACATAGAATTCGATCTTCCCTTTATAATGCTGATTTATAAATAGTAAAAACCGATGGGTTATATCGTGCATCAGATGTAGTAAGTCCGTAACAAACGAGTCTTAGAAATCGTCCATAAACTACTCAACGCTAAATTTAACAACAGACAAAACAAAAAAGATAAAAAGTTTTCCCTTGCAGAGTCTTTAACTAAACCAAAAACAAAAATAGCCCTTTAAGTTCAGTGAAGATCTCCGCGCAAAAAAGCAAATGATCTCCTTCTTCTATTTTTTATATACACGCAAGATGAGTAAATTTGAAGACAAAGCATGAAACCCAGAGCTGGGCTAGACTGCCCCAGACCCTCCAATTATGAAGTAGGAGGAGGGAAAGAGGAGAGAGGGCGGAGTTAGCAAATTTAGGAGTTCTTTTGCAATGGCCTCCGACCCATTAGTCACTGCACCGCTAAAACTTGCTTTTTGCAGATTTAAAAAAGGGGTTGTCTAAAATACATGTCTACCTTACTCAGGACCAGTGTATAAGGGTTAGGATATGTGTGGTTAGATAGACAATTTTTCCCTCGACTTCCCTATACCATACATCCTTTTATGTGTGCAAACAAGATCTTTAGTCAGAAAATTAACTTTTCTATTGGTTAGCTGACGAGTTATGGATAACGGTAATGCGGTATGGTTTTTTTTTTTAAAAAAAAAAAATGTTGTTAATTGTTTAAAAACATTTAGTTATTAACAAGTATATGTTAATTGAGATAAATTAGAAAAACAAACATTACTATTATTATTAAACATTATATAAAAGGATTTTTTATTTTAAATAGTACGTACGTACTTTTGAATTGAAATCTTCCCCTCCTCCTTCCTGTACACTTTCGTACGCTATTTAAACCCCCCCCCCTCCCTTATGAGCGTGCATACTTTATGGACGACCACTTAGAGCTATCGCTCACAACATTTCTAAAGCCTTTGATAAAGTTTAGCATTCTGGTCTTCTCCATAGGTTCTCTTCTTACGGTGCATTAGGTAATGTCCTTAAGATTATTGAATCTTTCCTTACCAATCATTGTATAAAAGTTGTCCTTGATGGACAGCACTCTTCTTCATTTCCTGTAACTTCATGGGTTCCTCAAGGTTCTTTCCTTGGCCCTTTATAGGTTTTTTAATTTACATTAACAATCTCCCAGAAGTTCTCACATCTAAGGTGGCATTGTTCGATGATGATACTAACATTTATACTTGTCTTGACAAGAAGCCAACGCTTTCTGATTGCTTGGAGGGGCAATTTAAGCTTAAAAAAGAATCTCACTTCGACTGCAGCATGGGGCTCTCAGTAGCTGGTAAACTTTAATTTAGATAAAACTCAGATTTTCAGCTAATTGTTATTGCAACAATCTAGATCTTTCTAAATTTATTAATGGTAATGTACTTTCTGATTTCACGATTTGTTTTAGTTTTGTTCGATTCAATGTGTGGATAATTAAAATTACCAGTTAAAACTAATTCAGTGTATTTTTTTGGTCTATTAGACCTTTAACCTTTGGCTGATCCGAGAATTACAAGCACTGAATTGATTTTAGTGTTAACGCTTGCTGGATTACTTGGTGGTCTGTAAAATACATTTAATAAACAAATGTTCTGGTTCGTTGTCAAACTACATAGCTGCTCAATTTCATTGCTAAAATAATGCTAAATGATTAACGCTTGTTGTGATAAATTTTGGTTTTGCATAAATCACAGCTCCATCACCTTTTTCACCATACGCACTGTTTTTGTTGTAGCAGTTGTACTCATCAATGTTCATAACTGATTTATCATTGAACCACGTTTTACTCACTAATTAAATACTGGTTTAAAGTTGCGCATTTAATTATTACGCGAAGTTGCATTGGTGTACCGAAGTTTGATGCAATTTTTAAGTGCGCCGTTTTTTAGTGTTTTTTCTAGGCTAGGTATCGATCTTGATAAATGATATGCCATTTGTTGAACATACTGAAGCGAATTACTAGACGTACTCTTTAATGCGTCATCTTGTATACCAACTGAGACGCCCATTGACATTTCGATACCAACCAAGGCCTCATTTGATCTGTGTTTTGGTGTATAAATTGATGTATAACTTGGTTGATCATTTATTAAACTGTTTGACTTTTTATTAGCTAATTTAATTAATAATCGCTTCGGTAAACGATTAAATGTGACTTTTAAATTGAGTGTTTTTGATTCATTTTCAAGTTTTAGTTTTAGATTTTTAATATTGCCAAGAAAATATTTTTGCAATATTGCTATTTTGGATTCCATAATGATAGTCATTTGTTCTCATAGTTTCTAGGTCATTGTTGAGTCAATTTCTTTCTTCAACTATTTGTTTTTGGAATTCTCGTTGTTTAATTGTTGAGTCAAAATAGGAAAATATTTCTATTGTTTTCCGTGTTTCTTAGTTTTTTTGCTGATTTAATTACTGCGAGACGCTATTCTTATCTTATAAGTCAGCTGAGATGGGACTTGGATGATTGAGACTTAAGTTACGATTAAGTTGATGTAATTTAGAAATTCTCGATTTATCGAATCTAAAAATCTCTTCTATAATGCGTTTACGACATTTTTTTTTAAATATCCTCTTCTTTTATATATACAGCATTTATAACATCTATTGCTGGCACATTTAGATTGTTTTTTATCTTAAATAAATTACTACGTGTCTTTCAAGATCTTGAATTTTTTGTTTTAAATGCTGATTCAGTATGTTGTTTTATTTGTCTTAAAATTCTTTCATTCATATATAAATACTAAAACTTAAAAATACTGCAATTTATTTTCTTTCTAATAATAATTAAGAATAAAAAATACTGGATTTTAAAATATAGTCAATAAAAAAAAAGAAGGAATATTCTCTGGGATAAGACAGTGGGTTTTTTTTTTAATATTAAACTATTTTAGGGTGTTTATAATGGTCGCGTTGCTTATAGTAATCAAATTATTGTTTTTATCATTTACCGAAGACATTGGTCATTGTAATGGAGAAATGCAGAGTGATTTTTCATATTCCCATCAAGACAGTGCTATCGAAACAATTCCTTTTTTGATCTTTGACGAAGATTTTATGTTACCCAACTACACTACTGTTTTCGATCAGGAAATATTCCCAACGCATGACACACCCACGAGTGGGGTTAGAGTCTCCATTCAAGCTCTTGTGCCAAGTCAGGATCCACAAATACCTAGCGGTATAGTTAATAGCTCCCCATTGATAAACAATGTTATTATCGATGAAAGAGATTATAATGTTCCCTTGGTCCCATATTCTGAGCACTCAGACTCAGAATCTGACGATGATGAAGGAGGGACAAAAAAAGTCAAACGGTGAAGGAGATGTCAGGTTGACAGATCCACATGGAAAGATCATAAAAATTTTGCTTATTGAGAAAAGGAACAAAAATATTTTGGTCGCAAAAAAATAGTAATCACTGATGTGCTTAAAAATGCAAAAATGCTGAAACCAAGGTGTAAATACGAATCAAACAAAAAATCTGCTTTTCAATGTTTGGATATTTTAGACACAGATCGAACGGAAATCATCGCAAGTTTTCGGAAGATGACTTGCGGAGAAAAGAAGGTATATGTTGATAGTCTTGCCAAATGCTTTCCTATCAAGAGACCGAAAGACAGAAAGGATGCTTTAAAATCCAAATGACTTAGCTCAATTGAGTACTATTTAAGGAAAGAAGAAAAATTGTACAGAGTCTGTAAGATAATGTTCTTAAACACTCTGTGTATTGGAAAATCAACCGTGTGGGGTTGGAAACAATCAAGATCAATTGTCAACCAAGCAGTATCATTGGTAGAATCACCGAAGGCTAGAGAGAATCTATTTCATACAGAAGTAGCTTCACTCAAAGATTTTTTTGAAAGTTTGCCAAAAATTGAATCGCACTACTGTCGCAAATCACTATCTAAGAAATATATTTTATCCGAATGGTCTACAAAAAAATCCCTTTATAATTTTTATGTGTCTGAATGGTGTTTATCGAACAACATTTCCCATTTGTCTGTAGCAAGATTCAACAACACCATGGAGACCGAAAATATTGCTCTATTCCAACCTAAAAAGGATTTGTGAAAAATGTTTATCACACAAGCTTGGCTATATGTCAGACCTGGAGTACAACCAACACATGCAAGAAAAAATGAAGCACGAATTGAAAAACAGAAAGACAAAGAACAGGAAGAGTTTGTTTTTACAGTTGATGTACAAGCAGTTTTGCTTGCGCCCAGGCCAAATGTTTCTTCTCTGTATTATAAAACGAAGCTATGTGTTCATAACTTTTGTTTATTTGATCTTACAACAAAATCCGGATACTGTTATTTGTGGAATGAAATTGAGGGAGGAATAATTCTGAAGAATATGCAAGCATATTGGGGAAATTCATTATTACTACTTGCTTTTGAATTTTTAACTACGCTTCTAAGTTTAATAACTTTTATTTTGTTTTTCCGTTTTTTTCAAAATTTTGAAATAAATATGTCCAAAAATTTCTTTCCAGACTCAACATGCAAAGCAATATTAAATTGATTTTATACAATGATGGTTGCGTGTCACAAAATAGAAATTCAATATTGTCGAATGTTTTGATGAATACAGCTTTTTCAAAGCAAATAAACATTGAACAGAAGTATTTAGAGGTTGGGCATACCCAAATGGAGGCCGACTCAATGCATGCATGTATAGAGAAAAAACTAAAAAATAAAGTTATTAATGTACCTGTATAATACTACGGAATTTGTAGAAGTGCTCGGAAAAAACCAAAACCTTATGATGTTTCTTACCTGACGCATTCATTTTTCAAATCATTTGACTCAACCAAATTTTATAAATCAATAAGACCTGAAAAATGAAAGGGGACCCCAAGGTATTGTTTTATTGAATACTTACATACATTTTTCTTTGAGCAATTGTATTTTTTTTACTTTTAGGTATTTGAATTTATTACTAACACAAAATATGTTTTTAAGGTAACTGACATTCGTGGCTTACAATATAACATGGGTGGTAGCATCTACTATAAGCTAAGGTTTACAGATTAGTGGCTGTTGCTACAGCAGCGTCGTGACAAGCTTATTACCACTAAGGGATATTGAGCAGTTGCTTAATCTGTACTCCGAAAAATTGAAAATTAAAAACAGGAAATTTCAAGACCTCCAGAATTTGAAAACTACCCTGCCTTCAGATTATTATGATTTCTATGACAATATTCCATATCATGCATAGCTACATTTAAACAATAAATAAATCTTACCTACACTTCAAAATTGCTTATTTTATTCCGGCATAATTTTTATTGTATTTAATAAATTTTTATTGTATTTAATGTAAAATAATAACTCAAAACAAAAACACTTTATCATTAATGTTATTACAACAAACATTAAATTATACAATAACCATTAAGGTTACTACGGAAAATCAGTAAACTTCCAAAATAATTTAAAATTTGGTTATTAAATTGAGCCAACTCCATTTATTCCTCCTAAGTAATAAATTAAATTAAATATTCATAAAACTTCATTGGAAACCTCTGAATTAATATTCTACAAAAGTGTGTTTTGAAATTTTTTTAATTCCAATTTAATGAAATTATTCGGTTTTATTTGTTGTTCCTAAACATTTCTTAAAAATGGAGTTGGCTGGTTTGCCGATTAAGCCATCGAAATGCTTCCTACATTGTCTGTTATAAAAGTTCTTTTTTCTAAATCCTTCGTTTTTAAACTTTTTAAAACGTACTAACAGGTACAGATTTTTATTTTAAATATTTACTTTTTAAATAATTCTCATCAAAAAAATATTATTAAAGAAGTACTTTTCAAAAAAGAACCATACTTTTACTTTTATTTTTTTGCTTGCGTGTATGGATGGGTCATTTTAAAGAAAATTGGTAAAGCTCATGGAATATTTGTTATCAATTGATGAGTTAGTAACTGGTCTGCCAAAATCTATAACAAATAAATGATTCCATAATCTTGTAGTCGAAGCAGAAAATTGAAAAGAAATTAAATTTTGATATGCATATAATATGCTATATTAAATTTTTTTAACTTTCGTTAAGATAATTTGGGAAAGAGAAAAGTTTATTATTTAATTTGTTTTAGAAAATATTGCTTCAGCTGTTTTACCTGTCCTAACGGGGTAACTTGAGCAACGGTGTGGGACAGGTTCAGCAATCAACGAATAAAACTTGATATAAAATAAAATAAGCAAATATAAAACTGGAATAAATCATTAATAAAACTACTGTTAAAAGTAAACGTGTTTGTAAATTATAATTTTTTTTTATACACTTTAATGACGTTAGAGAAAAACTTAATTTTATTTTTCATGACATTTTACACAAAAATCTGTCACTATTAAAATTCTAGCTTTCATCCATTAGATGCTTTACCACGCGACGTGCAATTTTCAAGGTAACTGCCAAACTTGACTCCATGCTTTTCTTAACCCCGTAAAAAAAACAGATGTTATTATAATAGGTTTTGAATAAAATTCGGTTTAGGTGTCGCTCCGTTACTTCGATTCAGGTGTCGCTCCGTTAATTAGTTATTAAACTAAACTTTAGTAGTTTATTGCATTGTAAACTTTAATGTATATGGTTAAATACACAAACTAAAAAAAAAACTGAGACAAAAATTATTAACTTTGATAATTCGAAAAAAAAAGCATTTAATAAAGTGATTACGCTTGGTTATCTTTATCAAAGATTCTTTTATGCATTGAGCAAAATTTGAAAAACAACTCTAAGGATTTATAGTCCCGAGTACTAAACAACTAAAATGGACTGAATGAGTGAATAAATGACAAACAAAATAACTTGTATAAAAAATTTATTAACGATTAAAGCTTAAAATCACTGGTTGTCACAGTAACAGTCGATTTTTGTACGGACTCTATTTTCTTTTTATTTAAGCTTTCGGGAACACAAAGTGAAATAAACGACACTATAATTGTAACAACTAATATCATAAGAAAGGAAAAGTACTGGTTGAATGGAAACGAACGACCTTTATTTGCCAAAGACCATGTAAAAAGACTACCAAAACTTGCGGGTCCTATAGATCTAAAATAAAATAAAAAATATTTTAATATATATATATATATATATATATATATATAAATATATATATATATATATATATATATATATATATATATATATATATATATATATATACATATATATATATATATATATATATAAATAAATATATATATATATATACATATACATATATATATACACATATATATATACATATACATATATATATATATACATATATATATATATATATATATATATATATATATATATATATATATATATAAACATATAGATATATATAGAACCCTTAGATGTTGTCCGAAAGTTTTTTCGATATTTTGTTGACAAAAAGTAAAAATTAAAATGCAAGACCGGAATTTTTTTTTTTTAATAATGATAGACTGCCTGCCCCAACCAAACCCTCAGTCGATGTAGCAGCACTCCCTTGCGGGTCAGGCTATTTGTCAGTCGATGTAGCAGCACTCCCTTGCGAGTCAGGCTATTTGTCAGTCGATGTAGCAGCACTCCCTTGCGAGTCAGGCTATTTGTCAGTCGATGTAGCAGCAATCCCTTGCGAGTCAGGCTATAAGATAGTCGATGTAGCAACACTCCGCGCATGATTTACAGTAAAAAAAATAAAAATAAAAACATTTTATTAAAAAAAATAAAAATAAAAACATTTTATTAAAAAAAATAAAAATAAAAACATTGTTTATATTGTTAAAAACATTCAAAATGTTATAAAAACATTCAGAATGTTTTTAAAAACATTCTGGTCAATTAAATTTGCGTTTTTGTGGTTTTTTTAAAAAACGATTAATTTGTAATTAAATTAATGGTTTTTACTTTCGTCCAACACGGAAATGTTGGACGAAAGTCAAAAGTAATTAAAAGTGACGTATGTGTTGGCGTAAGAATCACTTTTTTCCTTCCGCTCTTCCTAAAGCCAACAAACTATAGAACTATATATATATATATATATATATATATATATATATATATATATATATATATATATATATATATACATATATATATATATATATATATATATATATATATATATATATATATATATATATATATATATATATATATATATATATATATATATATATATATATATATATATTATTGGACAAAACCTTTGCAACCAACATCAAACAATGCTAAAAAGTGTTCCTAATTTTACATGTCTTAAAAACGAAACGAACTATACTACCACAGCAAACAGTTCAGGAGCCTGGAGTCATAGCATGCCATGGCATGAGCAATCAGCTGACAGCACACAGGCAGAATTTTGTTGACAAGTGCCATTTTGCAGCGGACAAAACAAGTGCAACATTTTTGGTTTGTTTCATTTTCTTAAGTCTGGTCCGTGTCAACGTCACGGAAGTTTTTTAATAATTAAAGGAATTATCCAGAAGTTTCCAGATGCATCGAAAAGAAGCATCAAGATTCTTCCAGAACAGGTTCACACAGGTTCATTTTACTATATAAGAGACATGTAAATCGACATGTAATTCAGTCAGTATATGGAAGTCAATCAGGCAGTATTATCAAGACAGTTTATCGAAGTGAGTTTTATCAAAGTGTTTTATTGAAGAACATCAATACAAGAAGTGAAATACAACAAGTGTTTCATTACATCAATACAGTCCACATCCAACCAAGACGTTGTGTTCCACAGAGCATTATTGTATCATCACAAGGTAAATGTAACACGGTAAGCCTTGAGAAGCGTGATTATTTATTTTTATTATTTTTATGACTTCAAGTGCAAAAATGGCTCCCGACAGTCTTGGATTGAAACTAAGAAAGAAAATTATTGGCGATTACATAAGTGGAATGTCACAAAAAAGTATTTGTGATATCGCGTAAAAAAATGGACCGTATCAAGACTATGTTCCAAATATCGTTCTACGGGGGGAAGTTGGCAGCAGTAACAAAGGTGGAAGACGCCCTGCAAAGAAACCGCTGTTTTCACTAAAAAACCAGAAGAAAAGACTCCTGTTTGCTACATCTCATATTGACTGGAATGTGCAGAAATGGCGAACTGTCCTGTTCAGCGATGAATCGAAGTTCAACATCATTGGGAGCAATGGCACTTGCTGTGTTCGTCAACCGGCCGGAAAACGCCTCGATTTACGTTACTGCCATAAGACCGTAAAGCATGGTGGAGGCAATGTAATATTCTGGGGGTGTTTTTCTGCTAACGGTCTAGGTCCAATACATCGAAACGATGGAATAATGGACCGTTTCATGAATAAAAATATCCTGAAAGATGTTATGTTACATGTTAGCTGAATAGAATATGCCAATAAAATGGGTTTTTCAGCAAGACAACGATCCGAAACACACTGCAAAAGTAGTCAAGCAGTGGTTTCAAGACAACCACCTATCGGTGATGGATTAGCCGCCTCAATCTCCGGATCTCAACCCTATCGAGAGTCTGTGGGTGATCGTCAACCGCAGAATTAATCGTGAAGGTGTTTGTAATAAGGATCAAATGTTTGAACGAATCCAAAAGGCCTGGGCAACGATTCCACAAAGTTTCATTGATCATCTGATCGAATCTATGCCTCGAAGATGCAAGGCTGTGATCGATAAAAAAGGATTCGCCACGAAATATTGATAGCGAAATACAGCTTGGTCAACATTTTGTCGAGTTGCAGTTGTTTGGTCCAGAAGGAAATCAACTTTTTTTAATACTTTTGATTAATTTTTTAATTTTCATGTACAAATAATGAACTTTGTGATGAATAAAACTTGAAGAACTTTGTCTCCAAACAGTTACATAGTTATTTCTCTAAATTGAAAAAATGCAGCACTTTTATATAAAGAAACTAAATTAGCATTATTTGGTTGCACTCGTTTTGTCCGATACTGTATAAAATATATATATATATATATATATATATATATATATATATATATATATATATATATATATATATATATATATGTATATATATATATATGTATATATATATATATATAGATCTAAAATAAAATAAAAAATTTATATATATATATATATATATATATATAGATCTAAAATAAAATAAAAAATTTATTTATGTATATATATATATATATATATATATATATATATATATATATATATATATATATATATATATATATATATATATATATATATTCAGCATTTGTGAGAAGCTCTACCGCTTTTTGTTGTTATACTTTTTAAGATAAAAATTTTAAAACATATAGCCCTATAAGTAATCAGATTTACCAATATTTATAGATTTTTATAAAACTGTTAAAAAATGTTCACCATTCTAAATTTTTCATAATTCTACCACACTTATATATATATAGTTTAGTTTGATTTTGGCTAAAGTTGTTAGAAAACTTCTTTGACAAAAGCTAAAAATAACCAATTTTTTTGTCGTAACATCAACGAAATTTTACTTTTTTTTGCATTTCAAATAAGAATCCCTTTTCATTCACGTCAAGTTTTTAAGATATTAGGGTTCAAATCCTAATTATTTAGGGTAAAATCCCTAGCATTGTCAAAAAAAAAACTTCTTTAAAAGTACAAAAATAAACCTGAATCACAAAAGAAGCGTTTTTTTAACAGAGATTTCAAAACTGGTATTTGTTTGTAATAAAAATGAATATTTTTTATTTTATTGGTGAAAGACATTCTTATTTTATTAATTTATTACTCTGTAGCGTTTTTTCACAATATTTTTTGGGAATAAATTTTAATTAAAAAGTCTATTTTTTAAAATCTCTGTAAAAAAAACACGCTGCTTTAGAGACCCAGGCTTTTATTGACAATATTAGGGTTTTATTTGACAATATTAGGGTTTTTACCCAAAATATTCGGGATTTGAACCCTAATATCTTTAAAACTTGAAGTGATTGAAAAAAAAGGATTGGATATTTGAAATAAGAATGAGGAGTGCTATAAGAAAAACATATTGTATGCAAAAAAAAGTAAAAAAGTAAAACTTCGTTGTCCTGTGAAATTTTTTAAGAGCTGCGACACATAAACCTCATCAAAAAACATTTAAACTAATTTTTTAGACAACAAACAATAACAATAAGCAGGTTATATATTGCCCCGCGATATACAAATGTTTTTGTTCATTTGTCATTTCAGTTTATACCTGAAATAATCATTAATGATTTGAAATTAAAACAGAAATATTAAATTCATCAACATCATTTCATTGAAATTTTTATTTAAGATTATTGTACGTTTTGTGTGTGTTTGTAGAGATAAAACTTTTTGGTACTTCATATTTTTATCTAGAAGAAAGTTAAAATTAGGATTTAAATTCCGAAAGTTTCCCCTCCAAATTAAATAAATTTATAACATCACATGCTTCAGTTACTGATGATTAAAACTGTTATCTTTAATTAGTTTTGAATTTAGCATTATTGGAATTGTAGAAACAAAATTAAAAAAAAAATCTTCTTCCAAACATCCAAATATTATTCAAAATTATAATTTTGAGCACACACCAATTGAATATTCTTGTGGTGAAACCTTATTATCTTTATCAAAAAAATTGATTTATAAAAAAAAGATGAATTGATCATATACACACCAATTAATTTAGAATCTTTTTTTGTTAAAATAAATTTTCCCAAAAATTCAAATATTATTGTTGGTTGCATATATAGACACACTAGCATAGATGTAAACGATTTCAATAATAAAACGTCTGTTCTTCTCCATAAAAAATCTTCTGGAAATAAATCTGTCTTTCTACTTGGCGATTTTAACATGGATCTAATACAGTCAAGCTTTAACTTTGCAACTTCTGAGTTTTTAAACTTAGTTAATTCTTATAATATTAGCCCATTTATTATGCTACCAACGAGAGTTACTGACCATTCTGCTTCAATCATTGACAATATTTTTTCAAATGTAACCACTAACCAAATCATTTCATAAGTATAACAAATTCTATTTCTGACCACCTAACTCAATTTCTTGTTTGTCCTAATTTATAAATAATTTAGGCATGGTATAAATTATTTATACCATGCAATCATAATTTATACTGCAGGAACTTTAAAAATTATAATAAAGAATTATTTAAATCTGAATTATTAAAAGTTGATTGGAATGACATTACCAATAAAAACGATGTTAATTCCAGTTTTGAAGAATTTGTTTCTCAAACAATATTTTTGTTAGATTGTGCCATTCAAAAAAATTAGTATTAAGAGCTACAAGTGTCAATTCAATCCATGTATTACTAAAGGAATAAGAAAGTCAATTCAAATTCGAAATCTTATTTAAGGGACAATGTGAAAGAAAAAGATCCAATAAATATAGTTAAATTAAAATCTTTAAACGCTATAAATATACCATAATTGATCTAATAAAACTGAGTAAAAAAATACATTTCAAGAAATTCTTTTCAGAAAATATATAAAATCTTTGTGAGACCTGGAAAGGCATAAAAAGTCTAATAATGTCAAAAATGTCAATAATGTACGTCCAAATTGTACAAATGTTAACGAAACATACATAAATATCCATTCAAAAAAACATAAACAAACCATTCTGAAACCTCATCACTTATATCTAAATTAAAACCTAGGAAATATAAAAAATCCTAACAGCATCCCCACAAACAGCATTCCCACAAACATTCTTATTGGTTTTAATTAAGAATTTTCTCATATTCTCTCTAAGCTATTAAATATCTCCTTCTTAAATGGAATTTTTCCTGACATTTTGAAATTATCTTGTGTCATTCCAGTATATAAAAATGACTGAAAGCTCTTATGTACTTACTATAGACCAATTTCAATTCTTTTTAACATTAGCAAGCTCCTTGAAAAACTAATGTACTCTAGATTATACTCACTTTTGATTTCCTTCAATTGTTTAAATGAATTTCAGTTTGAATTTCAATCATAACACTCTACTCGCCACGCTTTAATAAGTATAAGCGAAAAAATAAAAAAGGCACTGGATACCGGTCATTTCATAGGTGGTGTTTTTATCGACTTACAAAAAGCGTTCCATACCGTATCATACCATTTTAATTTCTAAACTTGAACATTTCGGAATCCCAGGAGTTGCTTGTAACTGGTTTCAATCTTATCTTCCAAATCGAAAGCAGTTTGTTAGAATTAATGGTTACAAATCAAATAATGAACATATAGTTTGTGGTGTTCCCCAGGATTCCGTCCTTGGTTATTTATCGTTTTTGATTTATATCAATGATCTAAAAAACTCTGTCCATATCTTATCAGTCCCTCTGTTTGCTGATGATACTAATATCTTGCATACTAATAAGTCTCATAATTCCTTGTGTTAGAATATAAACTTAGACCTAAAAAGTTTAGTTCATTGGCTAAATGCAAACTTAATTCCTCTGAACTTGGAAAAAACTGAACTATTATTTTGTTCATCTCCAAGACAAAAAAATTTATACAACAATCATATAACTAAAATCAAAATTAATAGTAGACATTTATATCCAACACATATTGTTAAATATCTTGGTATTTTTATAGATTCGAACCTCTCATGAAACTTTCATATAGATGCACTCTGTAAAAAACTTTATCGAGCTAATGGCATGCTTTCAATAATTTGCCATTATGTTGATATAACTACCCTTGAGAATCTGCATTTTGCAATTTTTCAATCTCATCTCTTCAACTGTTGTCAAGTTTGGGGACAAATTGGCAACTGTAATATTAATAAATATGCGCCAATCAACCCGAATAATTAATTTTCAACTCCATAATACAGAAACTTCAAAATTCTTCAAAAAACTGAAAATTCCTACCTTGTAAGCACTAGTTAAATTTGCTAATTTTTCTTCTGCTTTTGACTCCCTTAATAAAAATTTACCTTCCTCTATTACAACCTTCTTCACTGAAACTTGATTTATACATTCACATTTAACTAGAAATATTAATAATGGAAAACTAAATGTACCTCCCTATAAAACTTTGAGGTATGGTAAGTATTCAATTACACATCAGTGCATCAGTGAATGGAATCAAAGTCTTGTGTGCATTGTGAATGAGTTTAAAAAGTCAATATTTCAAAATAATATATCTTTATTTCTTTATTTAAAACAAAATAAATTTAAATAAATTCTGAAAAAAATGTTATTTTAATTTTTTTTCATTATTTGCTTCTTTTAGTTTTTTTTTTCTCTTATTCTTACTTTTTCTATAGAAACTTTATTGTTTTTGTCACTATATTTATTACTTTCATTACAGCTGTTTTCATTATTACTATTATTATTAAAATTATTATGAGTACTATTATTTTTGCTGTTACTTTTGCTCTATTAATGAATAAAGTTATTAATGTTATTATTATTATTTTTTAAAATAATATTATTAATATAATTATTTGGTGTCACTCTTTTGATCAGGATTCTGCTTGAGTGACTCTTTTGTCAATTAATTATCTATATTTATTCTTCATAATTATATTTTGATTTTATTATTTATAATATTATAAATATTCTTATTCTTATTTATTTTATTATTGTTATCGTTGTTATTATTATAATAATTATTATTATTATTGTTGATATATTATTGTAATTATATGATTGTAAATTTTGAGGAAAATAGATATCTTCTTTGGTTTTGTTTTTCTGTCCCTCTCCCCCCCCCCCATGCCCCTCTATATACACAGAGTTTAAATAATAGTTAACTTAAAAACATTTTTTAAATCAATTTAAAGCCTAAAAAAAAAACTTTTTTAACTAATAATTTATTTTTAACTAACATTTTATTTCATTAATTTTATAAGGTTTAAAAAAAATTTAAAAGACTAATTTTGTTGTATTATATTAAACCCAGTGTAGGCAGTATAGAAAACACACAGTATAGAAAACTTACCTTCCTATACACGAAGCCGACATCCCAACACCATTAGCTAATCCAACTAAGTCTGACTCAACAGAGTTATTTATGAAAATATTGACAGCTGTAAAACCTGATGTCATAGCAACACGAACAAATACTTGGTTAATCCACAAGATAATCCAAAGAATAATTCTAAAATATAAACAAATATTTATATTTAAAAAAAAAGTTATTAAATATATTATAAAGTATAAATAAATAAATCTCAATATTCTTTCAATAACCAGTACCACAGTATATATCACATTTAAGACAAAATATTACAAAAAATTGAAAAAGCTGCAAGCATGCAAAAAAAAAATTTCAATTTAAAATAACATTCACATGCTATCAGATGAATATTTTCATACATTACAATATTGAGACACAAGTGATGGCTAAAACCTTTTTTTAACCAAATCCACAACTTGTTTCTTCATGTAGCAACCTTGATTGTCAAGGCTTGTGCTTTAGAAATAGAGATTTGAAAAAAATAACCTCCTTGTGCTAATGAAGGCGAACACACTTAAAAAAAAATCACAGATGGAAGGACACTATTTAAAGGTAGAGTTATGTTAGTCTAAATATGCCTTAATATGTGAGTCCTCCAAAGTTGCACAGCATGTAAATACTGTTACTCAAGTAAAATTTATTGGGATGATAACTTTGATTGTGACCTGACAAAACCTGAAACATTAGGAACTATATTAAATATCAGTAACCATTACAAAACACCAGAGACTACAAGAATTATCAGAAATAATCTGAATAACATAAAATCAAGAACTATATAAGATAAAATATCATGAAATATAAAAAATCAGAAACATACTAAAATATATAAAATACATCAAGTACATGTCCAATTTATTTTCTTAAACTCAATTTACGTTAAATGGATCTGAATTAACATAAAAACTAGGCTTTAGTATATACATCAACTGATATAGGGAGAATATGCATAGGAGTTGCTGCTACATTAACTATAAAAAGGCCTGTTTATGTATTAATAACATTAATGTATAAACAGGCCTCGTTAAGAATTGTAACACTGAAAGCATTTTACTTACAAAATGACTATTTCACATTTAGCAATTTAAGTTGAGCAACAACTTTAATCTCATTAAAATTGTTTTTTGATATTGTTTATATTTATTCAGTTAATGTCAATAAAGTCAGTAACTAATTCAGATAAGTTGTAACTAATTATTGGTAAAAACGAGTTAACCGCAATTGTGAAATAACTTTTTTGATAAAAAAAACAGATTTTCAAATAATTTTTTCACAATATTTCTTTAAGAAATCATTTTTTTGTTATAAAAAAATTATTTCTTTTAGAAAATTTTTTAAATTAAATTTTTATTTCATAAAACAAAAAAGGTTTTTGGCTTTCACACATTTTTATCTATGACAGAAACTTAAGTTTTTAAGTGATGAATTGGTTCCAATTGTTTTTTAGTAACAAAAAAATGATTTCTTTAAGAAATTTTGAAGGATAGTAAAACAGTTGTGAAACTGTTTTACTATCCTTCAAAATTTAATTTAAATCTTTAGTTTTTGAAATCATACTTGAAGGTTTTTAATTCAAAAAAAATTATTTGAAAATCTGTTTTTTTATCAAATAAGTTAGTTCACAATAGCGGTTAACTCGTTTTTACCAATAATTAGTAACAACTTAATTGAATCAGTCTTATTAATTTATAAATAAAAATTTATTTATGAACATAAAAAAAAGTTTATTTATGATCGTAAATAAAAATTTATTTATGATCGTAAATAAAAAATTAATTAATTAATAAAATTTTCTTTATAAACATAAATAAAAAGTTATGAGCGTAAATAAAAATATGTTTATGAACATTAATTAAAATTTATTTATGAACATTAATTAAAATTTATTTATGAGCATAAATTTTAAGTCAGATTAAACCTGACCTGATCTAGACTAAAAATATATGTTATAAATAAACTTTTTATGATGATCATTACAATCACCCTGCAACTGGTATCATTTAACTTAGTACTACTTGCCCCATATTCTGCTAATTTTTAGGGCTTGCTCTTTTAGGCAAAAGCTAGGAAAAATAAAAATTTTAGTTAAGTAAAGGCTAGAGATAATGTATCAATGAAAACAATCATCTTAGGGCAGATGTTAATTATAGATAGCCTGCTTTAGGAGTGACTTTATGGGTGAGTTTAGGAGTGACTTTAGGGGCGAACAATTATGTTGAACATAATTGTTCTGCACACTTTCTTAATGGTCTTGCACACCTTCTTTATCTATTAGGCTGGTATAGATGTAAACCTTTGTTATATTGTTTCCTGCCTAGGATGATGAATGATAGATCTTCTTGAATTGACTCAGAGATTTTTGCTTGTAACTATTTGATAGTGACTAAACAACTCTTCCTGTTAACTCCTAATGAGGGTACAGCTCTAAAACTCAGTTTAATGGTTTTAAGGTCACCTAGTAGTAAGGTTTCAGCTTAACTTTCTGTATTTCTCAACATCTTACTCAGGTAGTTAATTTGTGACTCGTTTTCTAGACAAGCCTAATCACTCACCTTTATGCTTTGGTTTGTGTCTTGTCTCTGACCCTAGCTCGTGTTAAATTTTCCTTAAGTGGTTGCGACCATGCCATGATCTTAATAAACCTTTTATCATGCACTTTTTTTCAAACTCACCCTATCATTGTATTACTTACTATTACCCTAAAACTGGCTGAGATTCTTTTCATAATTTCCTTTATTACAGTCCTTGAGCTGATGTCTTTTCTCTCTCCACCGATAAATGCACCTCATACATAATTTTCTGGATCCAGGCAGGTATGGAAGCTTTTATTTTTTCTTGTTGGTTTATATGAACCCTTTACTCTTGTATTTTTTATTTCGATTGCTGAGATCTTATAGAACAGGCAGCCAATCTTGAACCTGATCTCACTTCTGTAACAACTTGGGGCTTGCAGTGGTCGTGAATTTTAACTCCAACAAAACTCAATTATTTACTGCAAACAACTACCAAACTGTAGACATTCCTATATTAACCAATGTCAACCCTTATACTGAGTCCTTTTTTTTAAGTCTATTTGGACTATTGTTTACTATTGACCTTTTATATTTAATCAATTGCAAAGTTGAAATCCCTTAACCTTGCTTCGTTTTATCGTGCTTGCCATTATTTTCTCACTTATTCCATTCTCTACCTCTAAAAATCTTTTATTTGCCATTGTATGGATTACTGTTATCTGATTTAGGCTGGTTCTTCTAATGATGCTCTTACTTTTTTAGACATGGTCTAAAAAGACAATGTAAACATAGTTGGACATGCTTAATCTGTTAAGCCGCTATCCTATCAAATAAAGTTGCATCTCTTTCTCTTTTCTACAAATACCATCATGGTTGCTGCTCAAAGAATCTATCATCTCTAGTTCGATCATCCAAAACTCTTTCTTGCTTGACTTGTCGTTCAGCAGTAATATCTTCATACTTTATCTTTCTCTGCATGTTCTAAAAACTTTTGTCTAGTTTTCCTCACACTTCAACCATTCAGAATTCTCTCCCATCTTCATGTTTTCTTGACTCATACAATCTACAACTTTACCACTTTACACTTTTCCACTTTACACCTTACAAGTCTTTTATCAACCATCTCCATGCTCTTTAACTTTATTCTTTATTTTCTAGGAACTTTTATATCAAAAAAGGTTTTGTTAGCAGGCTTTTTGGGAGTGAACTAAAATAAAGAATAAAAAAATAAGTAAATAAAAATTTATTCATGAACATAAATATATCTTTTACTGTATGCATTGTAATTAATCGTGATTTACAGATCCGAATTTTGTGCTAAAAATCTGTGCCATGTTTCTTAAACTTTTTTAGTTAGCGTCAGATAAATATTTTTTAAAGGTGTTTTTTTAGAAACATATAAAGTTAGATAATTTCATATTTGTTTGTGGTCTGAAATATAATTTTGGAAAATTTTCATAAGTAAATAAAATTTTTTTGATTTAAAATTTTTCTTTTCATTTTTAAGTTAATTTTTTAGGTTAAAGGTTAAAGGGGGATGGGGGACAGAGGGGCAAAAGCATACTCTCCCATAAGTTGATGAATAATGCACTAAGATATGAAAAATCTTGAAAAAATATAACTTTTACTGTATGCATTGTAAATTCCATACTAATTACATTTAATTAAAAAAAAATAAGTTTATTTATATAGGTTAAACATTTTTGACTCTAAGGTGTGTTAAAATATCACCACCATTTGTATGTGATTTGGAATCAAACTTTGGTAACTTTTTGTAGGAAAAAATTACAACTTTTGTAAAAAAAAAATTTTTTTATGAAAAAAATACCAATTTTTAATAGTTTAAGGTGTTGGTTTGGCACACCCAATGGGTAGAAAATATAAATTTGTAGGCCAATGTTACACATAACTTTTGATACTAAGTTATATATTTAGATAAGAATTGACAAAGTTATAACAATTTAGATGAATAAAAACTAAATTTTGACCTCAGTTTCTTCAAATATTCAGTATATGAAAAATTTGATACTTAAAATCTCATAACTTTTTCTAGAATTGTTCAATTTTGATAATTTTTTCACCATTGAAATACTGTATCAAAGCCCTTTCCAATATTTGATCATCCCCTCAGTATTATCATTTTCTATCTACAAATGTAATAAATAAAATGTTTCATCTAATATATAAAATAAATACAAAAAATATATAACAATTGATTAATAATTATATTACATAAAACATTGTATTTATTTGTGTAATTTTTTTATTTTTTTATTTTATATATTAGATAGAACATTTTATTTATTGCATTTGTAGATAGAACAAGATAATACTGAGGGGACGATATAAATATATATATATATATATATATATATATATATATATATATATATATATATATATATATATATATATATATATATATATATATATAGTTTTAAAACTTTTAAATATTAAAAACACAATGCAAAAACAAAGACAAAATAAAATAAACACATATGCTAGACAAAATAAGAAAACATAAAAACTCACTTGTTTTTTATAACACCAATCAAAGGTATCAAAGGCATTAAAGAACCAAATATGAGAGATGATGATATAAATATCTAAAAATAAAGTTCAAACACTATAGAACTGCATCATTGAAAACAAAATTACTGCATTAAAATTATAGTCTTTGAAGCTCAAAAACAACTTACCTTTTTTGAACCAAATCTGTGTATCATCTAAAATTAAAATGTTTAGTTACTATTTGTCAAAGTCACATCCCTGCTTCCCATATTCTTTTACACACAACACAGGTTGGAATTTTATTCATTTTTTCAATAAATCATTTTTTCAATAAAATATGAAATATTTAGAGAAATTTTATCCCATTAAGATAATCATTATGACAAAAACTTTAATAACCAAAAAGTTCAGAGAAGTTTGTCTCTAAGCAACAGTGTCTTAAAATTTTTGTAAAAAAAACTAATCAACTTGTTTATTTTCTTTCAACAAGTTGATAAAAATGGTTCAGCCAAATGTTTGACAAGTTATACTCATAAAAGATATTTTTTAAATATGAAATTTAAATAAAAGTATATAGTTAACTTTATTTTAAAAATTAATATCTTTCATTATAGTTTTAAATATCTAAAAAACTAGATTTTAAATTAATTTGTTCAAAAAACGTCATAAAAGTTATTGCATACCTTGCTGACAAGAAGAAGTTGTAAAATGAACATTGAAATTGAAACAATTAGATAAAGTAAACCTATTTCAGACGATGACATACCTAGACCACCTGCAAAGTGGGTGAAAATTTAAAAAAAAATTTATTGTAAATAAATAATGTTAAACAAAATAAAAATGAAAGATGTGTGATGAAAGCTTTGAGAAGGAAGGTGATTAAATGCAAGATGAAAGATTTAATGATTTAAGCACCTTCTGTCTAACAAGATTAGATACATATATGTGTGTGTGTGTGTATATATATATATATATATATATATATATATATATATATATATATATATATATATATATATATATATATACATATAAAGCAATACATTAAAATGCAAAAAAAGATGCAAAAAAAAACAAAACATTTTAAATAAATATTAAATAAATTTACTAAAATAAAATTGCGAATTACAAACACTTTACTTTATTTATTTTGTTTAACAGCATTAACAAAAAAATGGCAACAATAAAAAAAGAAAACTTTCAAATTCTAAATAAAATAACTAAATTAGAAATATCAAAAGTTTTATTTAAATTCTATATAAGATAATTAAAATGACAAAGGAAACATTTTATTGTGAATAATTACCACAAAAAAGACTTTTTCATAAAAAGACCATTTTTCATAAAAGTATTACAAACATAGAAGTGTTTTCACATTTTTTTATTAAAGCATTACTAACATAAAAAAATTTTCTCAATTTTTCAAGTATTTAATAAACAAAAAAGATTTATTGCAATTTAAAGAAAATCCTTTTAGTTTTTTAACAACACTTTTTTATGGGCTCGTCAAAATTTTTTTCAAAACGTGTAAAATATTATTTTCATATAATATTATATATATATATATATATATACATATATATATATATATATATATATATATATATATATATATATATATATATATATATATATATATATATATATATATATATATATATGTATAAATGTATATATATATATATATATATATATATATATATATATATATATATATATATATATATATATATATATATATATATATATATATATATACATATATATATATATATTTGGGAGTACGTTAAGGTAAAAAATGATTCTTTTGATAACAAATATGAAACTTTTAATTACTTTTGACTTTTATCCAACATTTACGCGTTGTCAGAAAGTTAAAACCATTAATTTAATTACAAATTAATCTTTTTTGAAAAAAGCTGCAAAAATGCAAATTTAATTGACCAGAATGTTTTTAAAAACATTCTGAATATATTTAAACATTCTGTTTGTTTTTAAAAACATTGAGAATGTTTTTAAAAAACAACATATGTTTTTATTTTTATTTTTTTTAATAAAATGTTTTTATTTTTATTTTTTTTACTGTAAATCATGTACGGAGTGTTGCTACTTCGACTATCTTATAGCCTGACTTGCAACAGAGTGCCGCTACATCAACTGACAAATAGCCTGACTCGCAAACAGTGTGCTGCTACATCGACTATCTTATAGCCTGACTCGCAAGGGAGTGCTGCTACATCGACTGAGGGTTTGGTTGGGGCAGGCAGTCTATTAATTAAAAAAAAAATTCCGATCTTGCAATTTAATTTTTTTATGTCAACAAAATATGGAAAAACTTTCTGACAACCAGTTATATATATATATATATATATATATATATATATATATATATATATATATATATATATATATATATATATATATATATATATATATATATATATATATATATATATATATATATATATATATATATATAGATCTATAGTTTGTTGTCTTTGGGAAGAGCGGAAGGAAAAAAGTGATTCTTACGCTAACACATACGTCAATTTTAATTACTTATGACTTTCGTCCAACATTTGCGCGTTGGACGAAAGTAAAAACCATTAATTTAATTACAAATAAATCGTTTTTTAAAAAAACCACAAAAATGCAAATTTAATTGACCAAAATGTTTTAAAAACATTTTGAATGTTTTTAACAATATAAACAATGTTTTTATTTTTATTTTTTTTAATAAAATGTTTTGATTTTTAATTCTTTTAACAAAATGTTTTTATTTTTATTTTTTTTTACTGCAAATCATGCGCGGAGTGTTGCTACATAGACTATCTTATAGCCTGACTCGCAAGGGAGTGCTGCTACATCAACTGACAAATAGCCTGACTTGCAAGGAAGTGCTGCTACATCGACTGACAATTAGCCTGACCCGCAAGGGAGTGCTGCTACATCTACTATCTTTTAGCCTGACCCGCAAGGGAGTGTTGCTACATCGACTGAGGGTTTGGTTGGGGCAGGCAGTCTATCAATTAATTAAAAAAAAAAATTCCGGTCTTGCATTTTATTTTTTACTTTTTGTCAACAAAATATGGAAAAAACTTTCCACATTTTGTTGACAAAACTATATATATATATAAAAAACCGTTTAAAATTTACAAACTATGGTAGAATGAGTTCTGATGTTTTAAGAGAGGTGTTTGCATTAAGAGACTTATTCGCCTCTTTTGCTCTTTTGTTTAGCAGATTGTTTCCTTTGTAAAATAATATTTCGAACTTCTCATTTAAACAAAGCTTACAAATTTTTGACGCAGGATTGTATGATTTACAGCGTTTAATAATACTCCATTTATTTGAAGTTGTGAAATTATTTTCTTTTAATCCCCATACTTCCTTAGACAACTCAGTGTCGTTTTTGTATTTTTTTATGTTAAAAGAATTTTGATGGTTCGCATAACGTAGCTTAAATGAGGTTTCGCTTATCCCATTGTACACTTTATCATTGTATTGAGGTTTCTTTGAGCTTACGGTGGCTTGGTAAACAATGTTGTTAGACAAGCAATTGTTGTTCAGTGGACAAAGAGATTTTTTATAGCAATTGCAGGCTTTTTTTGATAATTTTACATCACCATATAAAATATTTTTGTTGTGTGAGTTGATGATAGATTTGATGTTTGGCATACAGGAGTAGCTTATCTTAATTGTGTTTCTGTTAAATATTTTGTGTAGTTTGTGGTTTTTAGGAAAATGCTTGTCAATTAGGGTTAAAAAGCGTTGACCAATTATGGTTGTAACATTTTTACTTAATGGAGGATTGTACCAGATTACGTTTCATTTGTGGTTATTTTTTGGTCAAAAATTTGTAAGCTTTAAATGAGAAGTTAAAAATACTATTTTACAAAGGAAACAATCTGCTAAACAAGAGGCAAATTAGTCTCTAAATGCAGACACAAATATAAATTTCTCCTTTCATTATTTAACAGCGGAGATTAGTTTTCCATTACGTCTTCTTGTACTATAACGTCAGAACTCATTCTACCGTAGTTTGTAATTTTTAAACGGTTTTTTATATTTTTGATTTTGTACTTCACGGCTGATGATTGCGGATAGGCATTAAACTTTAAGTTCCATTAAAAGTTGTTTTTTCTAAAATTTAAGTATAAAACGCTCTGTTTTTGAAAAATATATATTTTCTTAAATATTGAGCACTCTACAACAATCAAGTGTTTAGTGTTTTAAACACTAAATCATAATCACAACAATATATATATATATATATAGATATATATATATATATATATATATATATATATATATATATATATATATATATATATATATATATATATATATATATATATTTAAACAACTTTAAAAAAGTATTCTACACAATAGAGTGCTCAATGTTCTTAAAAGAACAGAGCAATTATATATTAGTAGAAAATCACTTAACAAAAATTTTTTCCATTTAACACTGTGTTTCATCAACAAAGATTCATCAGAAATGGATGATCAAATTAATAAAACTTCAATTTATACCAAAAATTAAATTACAGGAAGTTGCAAATGTCTTAACTACTGTAAATTTTCACACATTTGTGGAATTTGCTGATACTATTATAAAAAGAATTCTTTAGAAATGATTACTTATGCTATTTTTTTAAATGTTTTTTTAAAAAGGGTAGTTAATGTAAATATTATTTGAACTCATTTATTTTTATAGTTTTTTAGGAGAAACTTATTTTCGTGCCTACATTTAGAAATTAATTCCGATTTTTTGTTTAATAAGCATTCTTGATTTGCATGTGTAATTATTTCAAATTTTTCTTGTAGGCATAGTATGCATTTTTTGGAAATATTGTTATATGCAGGCGCTGTTTTAAGGATAGACCAATTCAGTATAAAATCATCAATATTTTTTTCTTTTAATTCCCATATATATTTTGACACCATGGTGTCTTTTGAATACTTTTTATTCTTGAAAGATTGCTTATGATTGGCAAAACGTTTTTTCCATTCACCCTCTGTTATGCCAATATATTGTTTATCAGATACATTCTTAGAGGAAACAACACATTTATATACCACATTTTTTGATAAACAACTTCCACTCATTGGACAATTGATTTTTTGTTTACAATTACAATTTTCTGTAGTTTTTTCATTTAGGATTTCTTTTTTGTTTAACAAAGCCTTATTGTGACCTTTTATAATTCTTTCCATTTTTTTTGTGCAACTGTAGCTAACTTTAATTGTATTTTTAAAAATATTGGCTTTCAAATCGAAATAAACATAAATTTAAAAATTGTGAATTTTCTTGATGTCACATTTAACCTCTCTGAAAATTCATATAAGCCTTTCAAAAAACCAAACGATGAACTATTATATATTAACATTAACTCTAACCATCCACCCCAAGTTCTAAAACAAATCCCGATTTCAATTAATAACAGACTAAACCAAAACTCCTCAAATGAAAATGTATTCAATTCCTCTAAACGAATATTTGCCCATGTTAAAGATGCCCTAAAAAAAAGTGGTTTTGAAAATTTTGAACTAAAATTTGACCCTGAAAAAAAGAATACAAAAAAACGAAATAGAACTAGAAATGTAATTTGGTTCAACCCCCCATATAGCAAAAATGTTTCTACTAACATAGGAAAAGTGTTTTTAAAATTGGTCGATAAGCATTTCCCGCGATCTAATAAATTACATAAAATTTTTAATCGAAATACAATTAAAGTTAGCTACAGTTGCACAAAAAAAATGGAAAGAATTATAAAAGGTCACAATAAGGCTTTGTTAAACAAAAAAGAAATCCTAAATGAAAAAACTACAGAAAATTGTAATTGTAAACAAAAAATCAATTGTCCAATGAGTGGAAGTTGTTTATCAAAAAATGTGGTATATAAATGTGTTGTTTCCTCTAAGAATGTATCTGATAAACAATATATTGGCATAACAGAGGGTGAATGGAAAAAACGTTTTGCCAATCATAAGCAATCTTTCAAGAATAAAAAGTATTCAAAAGACACCATGGTGTCAAAATATATATGGGAATTAAAAGAAAAAAATATTGATGATTTTATACTGAATTGGTCTATCCTTAAAACAGCGCCTGCATATAACAATATTTCCAAAAAATGCATACTATGCCTACAAGAAAAATTTGAAATAATTACACATGCAAATCAAGAATGCTTATTAAACAAAAGATCGGAATTAATTTCTAAATGTAGGCACGAAAATAAGTTTCTCCTAAAAAACTATAAAAATAAATGAGTTCAAATAATATTTACATTAACTACCCTTTTTAAAAAAACATTTAAAAAAATAGCATAAGTAATCATTTCTAAAGAATTCTTTTTATAATAGTATCAGCAAATTCCACAAATGTGTGAAAATTTACAGTAGTTAAGACATTTGCAACTTCCTGTAATTTAATTTTTGGTATAAATTGAAGTTTTATTAATTTGATCATCCATTTCTGATGAATCTTTGTTGATGAAACAGTGTTAAATGGAAAAAATTTTTGTTAAGCGATTTTCTACTAATATATATATATATATATATATATATATATATATATAGAACCCTTAGATGTTGTCCGAAAGTTTTTTCCATATTTTGTTGACAAAAAGTAAAAATTAAAATTCAAGACCGGAATTTTTTTTTTTTAATAATGATAGACTGCCTGCCCCAACCAAACCCTCAGTCGATGTAGCAGCACTCCCTTGCGGGTCAGGCTATTTGTCAGTCAATGTAGCAGCACTCCCTTGCGAGTCAGGCTATTTGTCAGTCGATGTAGCAGCATTCCCTTGCGAGTCAGGCTATTTGTCAGTCGATGTAGCAGCACTCCCTTGCGAGTCAGGCTATAAGATAGTCGATGTAGCAACACTCCGCGCATGATTTACAGTAAAAAAAATAAAAATAAAAACATTTTAATAAAAAAAATAAAAATAAAAACATTTTATTAAAAAAAATAAAAATAAAAACATTGTTTATATTGTTAAAAACATTCAGAATGTTTTAAAAACATTCCGGTCAATTAAATTTGCAATTTTGTGGTTTTTTTAAAAAACGATTAATTTGTAATTAAATTAATGGTTTTTACTTTCATCCAACACGGAAATGTTGGACGAAAGTTAAAAGTAATTAAAAGTGACGTATATGTTGGCGTAAGAATCACTTTTTTCCTTCCGCTCTTCCCAAAGCCAACAAACTATAGATCTATATATATATATATATATATATATATATATATATATATATATATATATATATATATATATATATATATATATATATTATATATATATATATATTATATACATATATATATATATATGTAAATTATGTTAGTGTATTTTACAAATAGAGTGCTCAATGTTCTTAAAGAACAGAGCAATAATAAATTAGTAAAAAACACTTATCTAACTTTATTCTTCTACTTTAAGTTTCACCATTGCTGGATCAAAAGGAAGAGTTACTAAATCTCAAAAAAAATTCAATTTATAGAAAAAAATATTTTAAAGGAAGTTATAAGTTATTATAAAAAAAATTTTAATTACTATATTTTTTTTATTTTTGTTAACAGGAAGTAACAGAAAGTAATTATAAATAATTTTCTTTGGAAAGGGGATAGTTTAATTTGGTCATTTGCTTTTATAATTTTTTAAGAGGAATTTATTTTCGTGCCTACATTTAGAAATAAATTCAGATTTTTTATTTAATAAATTTTCTTGATTTAAATGAGTAATTATTTCAAATTTTTCTTGCAAACATAGCATACATTTATATATATATATATATATATATATATATATATATATATATATATATATATATATATATATATATATATATATATATATATATATATATATCAGTTGCAAAATTAGCATCTGCTAAGGTTGCATCTCTTTATCGAGCTCGTCACTTTCTTACTTCGGTTTCTATTCTCTATCTCTATAAATCTCAAATCGGCCTTGTATGGAATATTGTTGCCATATCTGGGGCGGATCCTCTAATGATGCCCTTTCTCTTTTAGACAAGGTGCAAAAACGCGTTGTAAACATAGTTGGACCTGCTCTTGCAGCCAACCTCCAACCATTATCACATCGTCATAATGTTGCTTCTCTTTCTCTTTTCTACAAATACTTTAATGGGTACTGCTCTAAAGAGCTAGCGTCTCTTGTGCTATCTACTAAAATTCATTCGCGTGTTACTCAACATTCAATTAAGTCTCATCCTTTTTCTGTGACTGTTCCTAAGTGCTCCAAAAACGCCTATTCGCCTTGTTTTTTTCCTTGAACATCAGGTCTTTGGAATTCGCTTCCTTCATCTTGCTTTCCTGACTCATATAATTTGCTATAATTGTTTAAAATATATATATATATATATATATATATATATATAAATATATATATATATATAATATATATATATATATATATATATATATATATATATATATATATACATATATATATATTATTAGAAAATCACTTAACAAAATTTTTTTTTCATTTTACACTCTGTTTTATCAACAAAGATTTATCAGAAATGAATGATCAAATTAATAAAACTTCAATTTATAGAAAAAATTAAATTACAGGAAGTCGCAAATGTCTTAACTACTGTAAATTTTCACACATTTGTGGAATTTGCTGACACTACTATAAAAAGAAATTTTTAGAAATGATTACTTATGCTTTTTTTAAATATTTTTTTAAAAAAGGGCAGTTAATGTAAGTATTATTTGAACTCATTCATTTTTATAGTTTTTTAGGGGAAACTTGTTTTCGTGCCTACATTTAGAAATTAATTCCGATTTTTTGTTTAATAAGCATTCTTGATTTGCATGTGTAATTATTTCAAATTTTTCTTGTAGGCATAGTATGCATTTTTTGGAAATATTGTTATATGCAGGCGCTGTTTTAAGGATAGACCAGATCAGTATAAAATCGTCAATATTTTTTTCTTTTAATTCCCATATATATTTTGACAGCATGGTTTTTTTTGAATACTTTTTATTTTTAAAAGATTGCTTATGATTGGCAAAACGTTTTTTCCATTTACCCTCTGTTATACCAATAAATTGTTTATCAGGTACATTCTTAGAGGAAACAACACATTTATATACCACATTTTTTGATAAACAACTTTCACCATTGGACAACTGTTTTTTTGTTAACCATTACAATTTTCTGTAGTTTTTTATTTAGGATTTCTTTTTTGTTTAACAAAGCATTATTGTGACCTTTTATAATTCTTTCCATAATTTTTGTGCAACTGTAGCTAACTTTAATTGTATTTCGATTAAAAATTTTATGTAATATACTAGAGGGCGGGAAATGCTTATCGAACAATTTAAAAACACTTTTCCTATGTTAGTGGAAACATCTTTGCTATATGGGAGGTTGAACATATATATAACAGGTATAAAAGGTGGGGTATATTTTGTTTTAAATCCATAATTATCATTATTTTGATTGTTATTAAATGTATAATCTGTTTTGTATTTGGTTATAAAAAAAAAACGGGCTTTCCAACAAATTCTTTTAATAAAATGCTCAGCTTTTTCAATCAAAGAAATAGTATAACAAAAACAGTGGAAAAATACTACTGATGTTATAAATTGGTTCTCCATAATCGAAAATAGACTATAAATAGACTTTATTCAATTTGACATTAATGATTTTTACCCCTCAATAACCGCCAATATTTTAGATAAGACTATTGATTTTGCAAAAAGCCACACAGTTATTCCTGATGACACAATTTGTATAATAAAACATTGTAGGAAAACCTTACTTTATTTTAATAAGGAAACTTGGAAAAAGAAAAACATACATGACTACTTTGATGTAACAATGGGCAGTTATGACGGAGCAGAAATTTGTGAATTTGTTGGACTATATATTTTAGATATGTTAAGTAAAATAATCAATATAAAAGATTTAGGCCTTTATTGTGACAATGGTTTAATAGTATTGCGTAGAAAATCTGGTCCACAGCTTGACAAAATTAGAAAAGATATTATAAAAATTTTTTAAAATATTGGCTTTTAAATCGAAGTAAACATAAATTTAAAAATTGTGAATTTTCTCGATGTCACATTTAATCTCTCTGAAAATTCATATTAACATTTCAAAAAACCAAACGATGAATTATTGTATATTAATATTAGCTCAAATCATCCACCGCAAACTTTAAAACAAATCTCTATTTCAATTAATAACAGACTAAACCAAAACTCCTCTAAGGAAAATGTATTCAATTCCTCTAAACGAATATTTGAAGATGTCCTAAAAAAAGTGGTTTTGAAAATTTTGAACTAAATTTGACCCTGAAAAAAAGAATACAAAAAAGCGAAATAGAACTAGAAATGTAATTTGGTTCAACCTCCCATATAGCAAAGATGTTTCCACTAACATAGGAAAAGTGTTTTTAAAATTGTTCGATAAGCATTTCCCGCCCTCTAATATATTACATAAAATTTTTAATCGAAATACAATTAAAGTTAGCTACAGTTGCACAAAAAATATGGAAAGAATTATAAAAGGTCGAAATAATGCTTTATTAAACAAAAAAGAAATCCTAAATAAAAAACTACAGAAAATTGTAATTGTTAACAAAAAAACAGTTGTCCAATGGTGAAAGTTGTTTATCAAAATATGTGGTATATAAAAATGTTGTTTCCTCTAAGAATGTACCTGATAAACAATTTATTGGTATAACAGAGGGTGAATGGAAAAAACGTTTTGCCAATCATAAGCAATCTTTCACAAATAAAAAGTATTCAAAAGACACCATGCTGTCAAAATATATATGGGAATTAAAAGAAAAAAATATTGACGTTTTTATACTGATCTGGTCTATCCTTAAAACAGCGCCTGCATATAACAATATTTCCAAAAAATGCATACTATGCCTACAAGAAAAATTTGAAATAATTACACATGCAAATCAAGAATGCTTATTAAACAAAAAATCGGAATTAATTTCTAAATGTAGGCACGAAAATAAGTTTTTTTTTAAAAACTATAAAAATAAATGAGTTCAAATAATATTTACATTAACTACCCTTTTTTAAAAAAACATTTTAAAAAAAAGCATAAGTAATCATTTCTAAAAAATTCTTTTTATAGTAGTGTCAGCAAATTCCACAAATGTGTGAAAATTTACAGTAGTTAAGACATTTGCGACTTCCTGTAATTTAATTTTTTCTATAAATTGAAGTTTTATTAATTTGATCATTCATTTCTGATAAATCTTTGTTGATGAAACACAGTGTAAAATTTGTTAAGTCTTTTTCTACTAATATATAATAGTTTTGTTCTTTTAAGAACATTGAGCACTCTATTGTGTAGAATACATTTAAAAGTTGTTTAAATATATATATATATATATATATATATATATATATATATAATATATATATATATATATATATATATATATATATATATATATATATATATATATATATATATATATATATATATATATATATATGTATATATAATATATTTATATAGATATATTAGGGTGTCTTAGACCCTCTATTAGATAAAAAATCAAAACCCAGTGTTTTTTATGAGCTGTAGTTAACTTTTGTGATTATATGTGATTATAAGCCGAATTTAGTACATGCATAAGTCTATCTTCTATTGAAATAATTTATTATTATTTTAAAAAAGTTCTTAGAAAATAGATTAATCTTGTACTCAAATTAGGTAAATCCTTAACCCCCCCCCCCCTTTCTTCCTCTAAAAAACAAAATCAGGGTTAGGGTAGTGATTTTCTATCTTAAGGGGGTTTTAAGGCACCATTGTGCATATGTATATATAATATAATATACATATTTTATAATAATAATAATACAAGAAACTACCAACCATATTCAATTGAAGTAGAAGCAAAGACTGGAAATAATTCTTCATAACCAATAGAAAACAGAGTATAGAATCCATAGAGGGTAGATGAAAGAAGGAAATCTTTGTTTCTAAAAAATATTTCTAGGATATTGAAATGAAAGCAAAAAAATGAAACTTTTAGAACATTTTTGAATAATTATTTAGTATAGTTAAAATATTAATAAAAAATTTAATAATAAAATATATAACAATTATTAAAACAATACTAATTTAGATATGGTAATAATATTTTTAAAAAGAAAAAAATAAACTACCTCAAGAGTTTAGCAAAACTACTCATTTTTAATGATATCCAAAATTTTTTCAACTTGGAAGGCTTTGAGTCAATTAACCTAGTTGATTCATCTTTAAAATGTTGACTTTTTTTAAGTCTTTCTAGATCAACAGAACAATTGAGATATGCATCTATATTAAACATCGAAGAGTCTTTTTTATCTTCAATAATAAGCGAGTCTTTGTCATGGCAAGTTCTGTAAAAAAAATTTTTAAAAATGTGTATACCTTCTTATTATATTTTGCGTAATAAACTTTATTTTATAAGTGTATATATATATATATATATTTATATATATATATATATATATATATATATATATATATATATATATATATATATATATATATATATATATATATATATATATATATATATATATATATATATATATATATATATATATATATATATAGATCTATAGTTTGTTGTCTTTGGGAATAGCGGAAGGAAAAAAGTTATTCTTACGCCAACACATACGTCACTTTTAATTACTTTTGACTTTCGTCCAACATTTTCGTGTTGGACGAAAGTCAAAACCATTAATTTAATTACAAATTAATTGTTATATAAAAAAACCACAAAAACGCAAATTTAATTGACCAGAATGTTTTTAAAAACATTCTGAATGTTTTTAAAACATTCTGAATGTTTTTAACAATATAAACAATGTTTTTATTTTTATTTTTTTTAATAAAATGTTTTTATTTTTATTTTTTTTAATAAAATGTTTTTATTTTTATTTTTTTTACTGTAAATCATGCGCGGAGTGTTGCTACATCGACTATTTTATAGCCTGACTCGCAAGGGAGTGCTGCTACATCGACTGACAAGTAGCCTGACCCGCAAGGGAGTGCTGCTACATCAACAGAGGGTTTGGTTAGGGCAGGCAGTCTATCATTATTAAAAAAAAAAAATTCCGGTCTTGCATTTTAATTTTTACTTTTTGTCAACAAAATATGGAAAAAACTTTCGGACAACATCTAAGGGTTCTATATATATTTATATATATATATATATATATATATATATATATATATATATATATATATATATATATATATATATATATATATATATATATATATATATATATGTAAATATATATATTATATATATATATATATATATATATATATATATATATATATATATATATATATATATATATATAAATATATATATAGAACCCTTAGATGTTGTCCGAAAGTTTTTTCGATATTTTGTTGACAAAAAGTAAAAATTAAAGTGCAAGACCGGAATTTTTTTTTTTTAATAATGATAGACTGCCTGCCCCAACCAAACCCTCAGTCGATTGTAGCAGCACTCCCTTGCGGGTCAGGCTATTTGTCAGTCGATGTAGCAGCACTCCCTTGCAAGTCAGGCTATTTGTCAGTCGATGTAGCAGCACTCCCTTGCGAGTCAGGCTATTTGTCAGTCGATGTAGCAGCACTCCCTTGCGAGTCAGGCTATAAGATAGTCGATGTAGCAACACTCCGCGCATGATTTACAGTAAAAAAAATAAAAATAAAAACATTTTATTAAAAAAAATAAAAATAAAAACATTTTATTAAAAAAAATAAAAATAAAAACATTGTTTATATTGTTAAAAAACATTCAAAATGTTATAAAAACATTCAGAATGTTTTTAAAAACAGTCTGGTCAATTAAATTTGCGTTTTTGTGGTTTTTTTAAACAACGATTAATTTGTAATTAAATTAATGGATTGTACTTACGTCCAACACGGAAATGTTGGACGAAAAGTCAAAAGTAATTAAAAGTGACGTATGTGTTGGCGTAAGAATCACTTTTTTCCTTCCGCTCTTCCTAAAGCCAACAAACTATAGAACTATATATATATATATATATATATATATATATATATATATATATATATATATATATATATTATATATATATATATATATATATATATATATATATATATATATATATATATATATATATATATATATATATATATATATATATATATATATATATATATATATATATATACAGTATGGTGCAAAACTGAACTAGTGTTTTTAAAAAAATACAAAACTATGGTTTATTTTGTTTTCGATATATTAGCGCTGTCGCGATTATTACAGTAGTAAAGTGCTAATTTTTATGACTTTTTACGCCTCCTTTTACCCCAATGCACAAGTATTTTTATCTAGTGACAAACATCTTTTGACTCAGTTTGCACCATACTTGATGAAGGCAATATCTTTATTATTTTTCTCAAATTAATTTAATAATTTTGTGTGCAAATCAATTGACTATATTTATATCTAAAACAATCTCTATTTTCATAAATTTTATTGTTTAAATTTATTGTTTTTGATAGTTTTTTTTAATATAATGGGAATTTCAAAGACAAAGAGTGATTTTATAAAAAAGATGATTGAAGAAGGAAATACAACTCGTAAAATTGCTTTAAAGTAAAAGTTAGTCAAAGTACTGTGCAACGAATTAGAAAAAAATGTGGACATATTCTAAAAAAAATGTTGGCGGTCGACCAAAGAAGTTGAGTGCGGTAGACAGTAGAAGAGTAATCAGATATTTGACTACTGGAGAAGCAAAATCGACATCTCATGCAGGTAAACTTTTGCAACGTGATATAGGAAAAAATGTGAGCAGGTGGACAGTGCAGTGAGATCTCAAAAAAAGTTAATTTCGAGCAATTGAAAAGAAAAAAAAACCATTACTTAGTAAAAAAAATATCAAAGCAAGATTAAACTTTGTAAAAAAATATGAAAACTTTACCGATGATGATTGGAAGAAATTTATTTAGTTAGATGAAACTAAAATTAATCGGTATACCACTGATGGCCACCAATGGAGCTGGAAAAGAGAAGGTGAACCATTAACCCAAAAAGATTTTATTCAGACAGTAAAACATGGGGGAGGCAATATTAAACTATGGGGGTGTATGACGGCTTATGGATTGGAACCAATTTGAAGAATAGTTGGAAACATGAATAAGGAAATGTATCTTGATATTTTACAGCACAAATTATTGGAAACTGTTGAAAATATGCCTTACCCAAAAAATGAGGTCATCTTTCAACAGGACAATGACCCAAAGCACACTGCTAAAATGGTTAAGAATTGGTTAGCTTCGCAGGACTTTCAAGTGCTAGAATGACCAGCACAAAGTCCTGATATGAACCCAATAGAAAATTTGTGGTCACAATTAAAAAAAGCGCTCGTTAATAACTATTCTGACTCTCCATCATCCATTAATGTGTTATATGAACGAGTTCAAGAACAGTAGGAAAATATTTCGTTAGACCTTTGCGAAAATCTTGTAAAGAGCACAAATAGAAGATTAGCAGCAGTTAAAAAAGCTAAAGGATTATGGACAAAATATTAAAAATTGACAAAATTGACAAAAATTGACAGTTTTTTTCGCGTGGTGCCAAATTGATTCACCATGTTTTTCATTTATTATTTTGTAAGTAAATATTTTTCTTCAATAAAAATTGTTTTTTTAATAATAATTCCTACCAGCAATATTAATTCTCAAAATGCTAAATTCTTTATACGAAAATAAAAATATTATGCATTCTGGTTCAGTTTTGCACCATACTGTATATATATTATATATATATATATATATATATATATATATATATATATATATATATATATATATATATATATATATATATATATATATATGTATACTTATAAAATAAAGTTCATTACACTATTATAATATATATAATATATAAATATATATATATATATATTTATATATATATATATATATATATATATATACTATATATATATATATATATATATATATATATATATATATATATATAAGGCCAAAAATTAAGGCCTTAGCCTTGAAACTGTTGACATTGGTCTTGGTCTTTATTGTTTTGACCTTGGCCTTCCACCTTATCTTTAAGAATTCAGAACTTTCTTTGTGTCTGCATTTTAAAAATATTACTACAATTGATTTTGTTTACAAGAGTTATTTTTTTACTTATAAGCTTTAGAACTTATTTTGTGTTTTATATAATAGTTTATATTGTAGTTTTTGACTAGCCATTTTAAAGCAATAATCAATGATATGATTGGTTAATGGGAATTTATTACATCTATATATTGAGTCACATGATATACTTTTTTTTATCAGTTAAAACATTTCAAAACTTAAAAAAAGATTTAAACACATGATTTTTTATTAAAACTAAAAACAAAATTTTAAAGGTTTTTTGAATTAAAATAGTTTTTATTATATTCAAATTATAATTTACCATAATGTATTTTTTTATTTAATTATACTGTTTTTATTCAACTTATCTAAATCTTTTTTAAAAAGTTGTTAGCAATGCATATTTAAATGATTTTTTTTTATTTTCTATTATTTGCTTTTTTGCAGATAATAGAAAAATCATGTTTTACAAACAAGAACAAATCAATCACTAGAATTTAATCAAAAAGATTTTTCGTTAAAAGAATTGTACACAAAGAATATTCAAAAATTAGAAATCTATATTTGAAAAGTATTTCTTCGTTCCTGCAAAGTCAGCTCCTGTCAAGTGTTTCTTTTGTCAGAGTGGATTGATAATGTGCCCTCATAGAGCTTGTATGTCTGATTCATTGCTTGAAACTTTGATGTTTTTTAAATGTAATAAAGACTCATAGGCTATATAATAATAGTTAATGGTTATGACCTATACATGGTGTGTCCCAAAAATAACCGTACTTCATATTTAAATCATATAACATGCAGCGCTATCCATTGATAATTTGCAGCATGAAAAAGATACATTCATCCTCTTTCAAACGCACCTACATTAATGTAAATCGGATGACAGATGTGAAAGTTATAGCCATTTCAATAAAAGAAAAATGCGACCTAATGTTACAAAACGAAAATGGAACAAAGTGCGAATATAAAATTTTGTGTTAAACTTGAAAAAAAATTCGCTGAGACATACGAATTGATGAAAAAAGTTTATGGTGATGATTGTATGAGTCGTACTCAAGTTTATACGTGGTTTACACGATTTAAAAATGGCCGTGAGGATTTAAATGACGATCTGAGGCCAGGTCATCCAGAAGCTAATAATTGTGCTGAATTGGTGGAAAAAGTCCGTGAAATCATTGGTATTGATAAAAAGTCCGTGAAAGCATTGGCAAATTTTACTACGAAAATGTTGGCTGAGGAATTAAATACGAGTAAAAACACTATTTGGAGAATTTTAACTCAAGATTTGGATAAAAGAAAGGTATGTGCGTGTTTTTTCCACAATGAATTAAATAAAGACCAAAAAATTGCTCATGTGGAGCATTGCAAAGACATTGTTGAAACTGTTGAAAACGAT
>NC_088927.1:67952500-67975000 GCF_038396675.1 Hydra vulgaris | reverse complement strand
TATTTTAATAATATTGACCTGGTTTTCAAAATGACCCCGTTTTTGTAATATTTAAAAAAAAAATTTTCCCAAATAAAATGAGAAACACAAGAGCAAAATTATGAAATAAATATTTATAATGCTTTTTTGATTCAGAATTTAATAAATGTACTTAAAATGCTGAAATTTATTTAAAAAACAATACCAGTTAATCAATTTTTATAGAGTTTTAGACATGCTACTAAAAACCTAACTAGTTAAATTTTTCAGTTTTTCATTTAATAATTTTAGTTACTTATAATCTTGCTTGTCACAAAAAATCTTAAATAACAACAGAAACATATAACTAAAAAATAAAAAAAAACTTGCCAATAGAATTTAAGAGCATTTTTCTAAATAGAGCTAAGTCATATTTTTATTGCTTTGAGAAAACTAATTATCCGATGAAGTACGTTTTGAGTATTTAAAGTACTTTTTGAAAACTTTATAATCTTTAAATAATTAGATATGATATAATCAATGATCGTAACTAGTGAAAAGCACATCATGTTTTGTTTTTATATAAAAACTGACCAAGAGCCATACTGATGTATGTTTCTTGATTAAGTTTTAGCAATTATAAAATAAAAAATTATAAATTAAAAATTTATAAAAAGTTAAAGAACTACATTAACTTGTAAAACTTTATTAGAATTTTAACAAATTAACAATTTTATTAACAAATCATACTAAATAGGATTAAACCATTTCTACATTAAAAAACTTTTTATACGCTAAAAATTAAGTAGGAAAAAAAGAGTTTATTTATTTGTTTTAAGAAATTGATAATTTACCAAATAAATTGTCTTATTAAAATGTGATCTATTGGCTTAATGACATCCAAGGCATGTGAAGGCCAACAAACATAACTGAAACTTTTGGCAATAAAAAAAAAGCAATTAAATTTTTATGCTGTAACATTGAATTATCAAACAAAACAATATGTAAAAGACCTACTACAAAATATTTTTAAAATAAATCCTATATGACAGAAAGCTTGTTGTAATTCATTCAATGCACATACAAATAAAATAACTAGAAAGTAGTACTATATATAATTTAAGGAGATTATGTAGCAGTAGTTAAAGATGATAAGTGGTAGATTGGCATCATAACTGAAATTAACTTAAAAGAAGTTGATGCTGAAGTTAAGTTTTTCCACCCAAAAGGTCCATCAACATATCTTGTCCGGCCTTGATAGTCAACTGCTGTTTTATTCCTAGCATAAACTTATTTAAAAACTATCTGTTTCTAAAACTTGTTCTAATTCCACTAGAAACTTAATGTTTGAAAAAGGAAAAATAGAGTAAGTACAAATAAAATATTGTGAACAAATGCAAATAAAAATTGCAAAGTCAAAATAAAATTAGTCTTTAAAAATCTTGCATTTTTTTAAGTAACATTTTAAAATACAATTAATTTATTTTCAATTTAAAATTTTTTTAGTGATTTCTTAAAAAAGTGATATACCTTTGAAATTATAGTTCTATATGGTAATTCTATATGGTAGTTCTATATGTTCTTGTTTTTTTCTCCTTTGTTTTTCCAGATTCTTTTAAAAATATAAGTATTTAAGTAACTAAAAATATTAAAATAAAAAAAAATAAAAACAAACAGTGGTGTCTTGAGAAATTTGGCTTCAAAGTTGGGTTATACAACCTAGTTGTTTTAATAGTTTTTAAATATGTTCCCTTCATACTTAAGTATTCTAAGTACATTTATAGAATTCTGCATGTTTTTATGCCTGCACGCAGAAACCATTTTTTCCTGTTTGTTAAGTAAGTTTGTGCCTTTGTAAAATAAATATCAAATTTTTATTTAAACAAAGATGACAAATTTTCAAAACCGAGTTGTATGGCCAACCACACCTAATAATTATCCATTTAATAGATGGTACAAAATTAATATCTTTTTGCTCCCATATTTCATTACATACATCATTTATTTTTATTTTAAAAATTGAAAATCACAAAACCTCTTCTACTGAAAAATCATTTTTATTAAAATTGAAAAAATATTTATAAGTGTTTCTTTTACAAAGCCACAGATGCAAATAAATAAATTATTAATTATAAATAAATATATTTATTAACTCTAATTAAAATCAAACTTCATGTTCTTTATTTTTTGCAAATATTGCTTTAGTGTGTTTGGTAGACATCCTATATTATCTTTGCTGTTTACTAATACTACTATAATTAGCATTGGAAACAACTAACACATGTTCTAGTTTTGTTGGTGTTGCTTTGTATATTTTATGTCAGATAGATATATTCCATAATATCTTTTCTATTTATTAATACTAGTATAAGAAATATCAATAAACTGCTATGAAAACAAATAGTTAAACCAGGCATTAAAAAAGGCCAAAAAGATTTATTTGAAAATGGTAAGCATCTAAAATTTATAAATTTTAATAACCTTTAAATAAGGCTATCGAAATCAGATATTTTTATTTGTTAATAGTAGAGTCCTAATAGCTTTATTTAAAAATTTAAAAAAATTTCACATTGTAATAACAATCAATGTTGCGCAGCCAGATATTTTGGAATTCCCAGAACTATAAAGCTGATGCAAAGAACAGAATTCATAATTTTACTGTGAAAGAAGCAATTTTTTAGGGACTTATTTTTTAGTTTATCAATGATAGATTTTATTTGTGTAGCTAATGCAATTATAAATAAAATATAAATTATTAGTATCATAATAAAAAAATAGCAAAATTAAAAAAAAAACAAAAACAATCAAAATAAAATAAGTTACCTTTTTTAAAAACTTTAGGATAATTCTCAACAGGGAAAACTAAAAATCCTGAAAAAATATTTACAATTGCTATTAAATCATTTTCAATTTAAGCTAAATAATTTAGTAGAATAATTCAAAATAAAATATAAAATAACTATTGATAATAATCCTGATTGGATATCAACAGTTTTCACGGTTTTTCCACCTTATTAGAATATTATTAGAGTGATATCTCATTTATATAATTATGATGTATAAATAATAACATAAATACATCTTGAGATAATGAACAAATAAGTTTTTGTGTAATGGTTGAAATAAAAAATCTTAATTACTCATTAATAATTGATTTTTTAAATTTGTGTGGTATATCAAACGATAGAGAATTTTAAATACTATATAGTGGTATAAATAACTCCATACTGCCAAAAATGGACTTAGTGCATTTCCCTTGTATATCGACAATATAATTTAGGATTTGAATTACATTATCTAGTCGGATATCAGATAATTTTTAAATATCGGGATATTGGATAATTTTTAAATATTCAGTATTTGATATCTGGTCGGATATTTAAAAAATGTTATCCGGGACACCTTAAGTACATGATATATTGCATGCATATTGTATACAAGTAAAAGAAATTTTTAAACAGATAAAGTTTAACAATGTCAAGTTGCATACCGTAATATTTTATTTTAACAATTACACAGAATAAAAAATTTAAAAAAATAAAAAACAACATGACAATGAACAATATGAAACAACAAGTTGGTTAAGCAACAATGAACAACATGTAACAATTGGTTAAGCAACATAAAATAAAATGAAACAACCAATTGGTTAAGTAACATGAAACAATATGAATCAAGCAGTTAGTTAAGCAACAGTGTTATTGCAGCAATTAAAAAAAAAAAAAAAATGACAAAGCAAAAATACTTATTTATTTTATAATTATTGTGTATATTTATTATAAATTTATTATTATCAATAATTTAGGATTATACAATCACTCTACTACAGGTAACATGTAATTCAGTAGTACCTACTTGTGTCTTCCTGACTTCTAGGTTTTGCTTTTCTAAGCAAAGACTAGGAGCAATAAGCTTAAACTTAAAATATCCTTGCTTTGAGACTCATTTTGTTAAGTAAAAGCTAAAGACGGTATCTTGACAAAAATACTCATTTTGCGCAGGTGTTAACTACACCCACCTACTGTCTTGTAAATGGCCTCCTATGCAAAAACTTTAACAGTAAGCAGAATAATCCTGTTGACTACCATAACACCCTTCTTCATTAATTAGGCTACCATAGATGTAACTGTGTTACATTGTTTCCTGCCTAAGAATGCTGCCTCTGCCTAAGATGAATGCTGGATCTTTTTAATTCTGCTTTGTGCTTTCTTGGAAGTACACAAAAAAAAAAAAAATCACCACCAAACTGTTACAACATATTTTTTTTTAAATATTTGTGGTCTTTTATGTCACTTTCCATCAGATGAATTATACCTCTTGCAATTTCAAATTCACCAGACTTAATTGCTGTTTGTGAGACTAATTCAAATTCTTCTTGGAATCTAAGTGTTGATGACTTTTTTTCACCTTTGATTCACAAAAACTCTATTAATCACATGCTTCTATTTCCTTTGAATAACTAAGACTCCAATATTCACATATACTTATGCATCAATCTGCAGATCAATAAATGTCATTCTTTTAATTCTTTTCATTCTTTTATGTGTTTTTTTTTTAATTAATAATAAATTAATATCAATATTAATATTGAGTATTATTAATAATAATTAAAACTTAATTCTTTCAGCTAATCATGATTCTCTTTATTTACGCTTTTTTTTTTTTTTTTTTGTTGTTGTTTTTTTTTACTTTATTCAAAAAGCCCATTTCCTTAATCCCTCTGCCAATATTGTTGCTATTGGTAACTTTAATGCTCAACTGAACAGCTTAGTTTTAACACTACTGAATCTGCTGGCACTAAAACTCATACTTCACAATTCTCAATCTTTTACTCAGATAATTAACTTTGTGACTGATTACCCAGACAACCCTAATCACTTACCTTCACTCCTTGATTCGTATCTTGTCTCTCTGACAAGTGTTCTGTTTTTCCTTAATCACCTTTAGATGGTTCTGACCATGAAATGATCTCTATAAATCTTTTATTTTGTACTTCTTTATTTCGGATTCACCCTATAATCACACTACTTACTACTATCTTTTAACTGACTGAGGATTTTTTTCATGATTTCTTTGTTATGGTCCCTGGGCTAATGTCTTTTCTCCCTTTAACTCCTACATAATCTTCTAGATCCAGGCAGGTATAGTAGCTTTTATTACTCCTTCTTGGTTCTAATTCAAATCTCATTTTACACCATAGGGTTCACCTTCTTGTGCAACTGCTATATCTAATTGTAACCATTTTTTTTTTTTTTAAAGAACAACTCTCTTGAGAATAACCTCTTTTTTAATTATTGCAGGAAATCAAAGTAAAAATGTGTTGTTTAATGCTAAACTCCATTATTCCCACTTTACTAAATCTTGTATCTTATCTCAAAAGTGAGGCTCTAGAGACTTTGGAAAATCTTAAACAGCGTCTTTAACAAAGATGCTGTTTAAGATTTTCCAAAACTATTTAAACTATTTAATAAGTACTTCACAGAACATTCTAACACTTCTAACTATCATCCTACCAGTCTTCTCTCAATTTTTAACAAAGCCTTTGAGTCTTTGATCAATATTTTTAACACCTTACTTTGGGTCTAATAACTTACAGTCTTCTTGTTCTACAGCTGACTCGCTCTTGTTGACTTTCTTGTCTACAACAGCCTAAATGCTGTGACTGAAAGATTCTATCATACATTAAATAGAGGCCGCAACAAAAGGGCTATTTCTCAACATATCTAAAGCTTTCAATAAAGTTTGACAAACTAGTCTTCTCCATAAGCTTACTTCATATAATGTATTGAGGATAATCTTTGAGATTATTAAATCATTTCTTTTTACCTAATTTATTAGTTATCCTTGAAGGCCAACACTCTTCTTCATTTCCAGTAACTTTAAAGGTACCTCAACTTCATTTATTCCTGTCTTGACAAAAAGTCTTCTCTTTTCAATTGCTTAGAACAGGAAGCCAGCCTTGAATCTAATATCCTTCCTAAAACAGTATAGGGCTTGCAGTGGCTTGTGAGTTTTAACTCCAGTAAAACTTAGTTACTGCAAGCAACTATTGCTATTGTGTCAACATTCCTATATTAACGAATGGCAACCACATATATATATATGTATATATATATATATATATATATATATATATATATATATATATATATATATATATATATATATATATATATATATATATATATATATATATATATATATATATAGATTATAGATAGATATAGATATATATATTCTTGCACACAGTCTGATAAAACATGTAAGGTCAACTTTTAGATTTTTTATGCAGAGTTGCCACACATAAAGTATAATAGATGTAATAATAAAAAATGTGTAAAAATTATTAAACAATATAAAGTTCAAAGTTTAACTTAAAGCTTAAATTCAGTATATATAAAACAACTTACCAGCCATACTGGGGCCAATAACTAGTCCAACATTGTAGCCCGAGAAAACTACACCTAAACCAGTTGCTAGGTTACTGTCATCACAAATATCTGACATATAAGCTTTTGTAATCACCATAATTCCTAAAAAAGTTCAATATGTTACTTGAGATAGTAATATAGTTAGCCTGCAAAAACTAACAACACTATAAACTATAATGTATACAGACATATATATATATATACATATATATATATATATATATATATATATATATATATATATATATATATATATATATATATATTTATATATATATATATATATATATATATATATTTATATATATATACGTCACTTTTAATTACTTTTGACTTTCATCCAACATTTGTGTGTTGTAAGAAAGTTAAAACCAATAATTTAATTACAAATTAATCGTTTTTAAAAAAAAACGCAAAAAAGCAAATTAAATTGACAAGAATGTTTTTAAAAACATTCAGAATGTTTTTGATAACATAATCGATCTTTTTATTTTTATTTTTTTTAATAAAATGTTTTATTTTTATTTTTTTTACTGTATATCATGCACGGAATTTTGCTACATCGACTATCTTATAGCCTGAATCACAAGGGAGTGCTGCTACATTGGCTGAGGGTTTGGTTGGGGCAGGCAGTCTAATAAGCAAAAAAAAAAAAATCCCAGTCTTGCATTTTAATTTTTACTTTTTGTCAACAAAACTTTTTGACAACCAGTTAGGAGTTATATATTTATATATATATATATATATATATATATATATATATATATATATATATATATATATATATATATATATATATATATATATATATATATATATATATATATATATATATATATATATATATATATATATATATAGATATATATATATATATATATATACATATATATATATATACACACATATATATATATACACATATATACACACATATATATATATATATACATATATATATACACATATATATATATATATATATATATATATATATATATATATATATATATATATATATATATATATATATATATATATATATATATATATATATCAGGGCTTGTGATGAAGCGAGCGCGATTGCGCTCTGCTCGTAAAATGCACCCGTAAACGGTATTTTCAAACGTTCTAGGCGCGATAAACAGCGCTTGTTCAACTTATAACGAGCGTATAAAATAACGCTCGTCCAATAGTTTGGGATTATTTTTTTATTTTCATAAAATATTTAACAAAGATTTTTTATTAAAGATATTCTATTACCAAAGTACTGATATGTTGTTGTTATTCACCTCCTCAAGGCCGAGAAGGCCACTACAGATGAGGAGGCTACTTAATAGTGGTTTTAACCCTCTCTCAACTCTATAACTCCAAAACACAAACCTTGACGAACAAGGCTGCTGCGCGGAAAAACAAGTTGAGCGCAGGGACGTGGTGGGGATCGATCTCGGAACCTCTCGCTTATGAAGCAAGCGCTTTATCACTACACCACTACCGCATTAAATATAACTGATATAAAATATAAAAAGCACTACGTCGTTCTCTTTTTCACTAACGTAATGAATGAGCAGTTTGAAGTCGTTAATAGTCACTAATTTCAATAATGGAATGTGCACGTGGAAACACAATGTGAATACAAAAATGCGCAAATAAATTAAGAAGGAAAATTAGAAAACCATTATAAGAAAATTGAAACTGCAGAGTATTTTTAATCTTGTGAAAATATCAAGAAAGATTTATTTGATTTATTGTTTGTAATATTCCACACATCCTTTATGAAAAAAATATATATTAATAATAGAGTAATTTTTAAAATTAGTTTTTGTTATAGTATAGGTTTTTTATAGACTATTATTTATTCTAACTCAAATTTAAAACGATTCTGTTGTTTAGAACGTTCGCAATCAAGGACATTCGAAAAGGAAACAAAGTAATGATGCCAACATTTATTAAATGGAAAGTTATTATTCTTATTTATTATTATTTCAAACTATTCTTGTGTTATTTTTTTAAGATAAATAAACATAATTTAAAAAAAAATTTTAGAAAAAAATTAAATAATTAATTTGAATATAAAATATCAAGAAATATAAAAACCATTAACCGTTAATTAAGTTTACAGCGTAACATTTTAAAATACATATATCAAAACAACGAAGCAAAACTAAGTCACTAAATTATAATTCAATACTAAATCAATAAGAAGTTGCGTTTTTGTTTGATATTATTTTTTTATAACATAAATAGTTAAAAATAAAATCACGATCTGACAAAATACAAGAAGTTTGGAAGTATAAAAATCTCTTTTGTTGAAGTAGTTTCATAACTGTGATACTAATTCAAACATTTTTTGATGAAAGAATTATGTAACAAATAAAAAAGACAAAAAATAAAAAGCTTTCTATGAGCATCGCCTTCAGCAATTTTCATGATCGCGCTCGCAGACGTTATCTCGACATAATCACGCTCTATGAAAACATATTCTAATTTTACGAGCGCGATATAACACGCTTGACGATTTTCTTCATCATAAGCCCTATATATATAGTATAAGATATATAGATACTATATATATATATATATATATATTAGGCCGGATCATAAAAATTAATTTTTTTTAGAATTTGTTAAAAGTGGCGTGATATAGTGTTGATTAATATTTACAAAAAAAATATTTCTAAAGAATTGATTATACTTTGCATTTTTAAGTTTTAAGGTTTAATATGCTAAGTATATTTACTTTAGTACATGCATTAACTGAAACATGCATTTAACCCTAATACTAGATATAATCCCAAGGTTATGAAATTGAACCAAACCTATACCTACCTAACTAAATTAACCCTAATGATATGATTAACTCCAATGCTATTATAACTTTATATTATTATATTATTATTATTATATTATTCTATTATTATATTATTATTATTATATTATTCTATTTTTATATGATTGTTTATTAATTTCTGCTTTTATCAACTGATTGCAGAATTTAGCTGTCTCATCTTGTATTTTTAGAAATTAACTGAAATTCTGATATGTTATAAAATTGTAAAACAATAATGATTTCAAGATCTAAAGCTTCAAAGAATCGTCATATACTTTTTGGAGAAGGTCGTGAATTAGCCAATTTTTGCTTGCCAACCCACAAGCAAGTAGGCAAAGCATACTTGTCTGAGAAGAATTATGAAACTGAACCACTACGGTCTGTTTATAAGAGACTAGCAGAGAAACTTTCTCAGATATGGATTAAAGCATCAGTTCCTACTATAAGTCTTCGAGGCATAGAATTACAGCTGGAGAAGTACATAGGCAATGTTCAGAAAGTGATTCGATCAAATCTGCAACAGTCAATCAAGATGAAATAGAAAAAGATCTCGACACATTGTTTGACATTTGTTCGTGTAAATGCAAAGAACTTTCGTCTTGTTGCTGTCCAATGGTTCTGAAGGTGCCAGCAATTGAGCATGACTTCCTAACTGATCAACGCACTATATGTGTTGGCAGAATAGCTGGAATCGACAAGAAGGAATCCCCACGTGCTGAGAGGCGTTTAAAACAAAAATCTGTTTCATTATCAAAGGAAGAGACTGCAGTTAAGTGTGCCAGAGTTGTTGAAGCATCTGATAATGAATCAGATAATGAAACAGACAACAATTCTGACACCGAAACTTATTCCCCTTCCGTATCAGATGTCGATACCGAAGTCACATCTACTCGTCTGAAAAACCGTTGTTTAAAAAATATTGCTCTACAAGCAGATGGTTTTGGCATATCAGATAGAGCAGTTGCCGCGATTGTATCAGCAACTCTGGTTGATTTTGGTATAGAACATATGGGGCCAGTGGATCGGAATAAAATTCGCAGAGAACGAAAACTACTGAGAATATCCTGTAAAAATGCTGATTGTAGAATTACTGGATTGTATTTTGATGGAAGGAAAGATCAGACTTTAAAACTTGAGGGGGATAGGCAGACTGTGATTTCTGAGGAACATATTTCCATTTTATCAGAGCCAAATTCAAAGTATGTTGATCATTGTACGCCAACAAGTGGATCAGCCAAATCCATTGCAGATTCAATAATTGATACTGTTGACTGCACGAACCTTGTTTGTATTGGTTCTGATTCAACTAACGTTAATACTGGTTTAAACAATGGAGTTATACGCAGAATGGAAATTGAACTTGGTCGACCACTGCACTGGTCCATTTGTCTTTTACATCTGAACGAGCTTCCTTTGCGACATCTTTTTCACTCCTTAGATGGTGCAACAACTGGACCCCATTCATTTAATGGACCAATTGGCAAGTCTATTTCAATGTCTGTTCAGAAACCCATAGTCAGCTTTGCCATATTTGCTGGTGAACCTAATATATGCAATAAGCAGTTGTTAAGCAGTGATCAACTGTACTTTTTCGAAATTGTTAATGCGGTGAAGACAGGTGTTGTACCAGATAGATTTAATTCTAGAACACCTGGGCGACTAAACCATGCAAGGTGGTTGACACTAGCAAACCGTGTTCTACGCCTCTATATATCTACTGAAGATCCATCAAATGAACTAATACTTTTGGCTAAATTTATTGTAAATTCATATGCGGTTGTTTGGTTTGACACTAAGAAACATTCAAACTGCTGGAATGCTGCTCCACACTATTATAAAATGATAGAAACATCACGATTTCTTCCTGTGCGTTATCGAATAATTGTTCAGCAAGTTTTGAAGCGCAATAGCTACCCGGCTCATATTGAGAGCATTATTCTGGCTATGCTCAAAGACAACCGTCAAGTGATCCGTAAGCTTGCGCTGAAGAGAATTCTTCGTGCTCGTGAAGATGACATACCAAATCGAAAATTTCAACTCCCTGAGATACAATTTCAAGCGACTAGTTATGAAGAACTGATTGACTGGCAAACACAGCCCCGCTTGGAACCTGTTCTGACAAAACATATTCCAACTGTACAAATATTGGCATGGCTTTCGTCAGTTGAAGACATAGTTATTGACATTGAGCCATTTCCATGTCACAATCAAAGTGTTGAACGTGTGATTAAAATTGTGACTGAATCAGCATCCAAAGTTTATGGTCATGAAAATCGTGATGGCTATATTCGCGTTCAACTGGAGCGCCGCAAGTTGATGCCTCACTTTGACACAAAATCTGAATTTAAGAACATTTAAGTATAGTTTCTAATCAACGTTTGCTAATGATATATTGTTTTGACTGTTCAAATAATTTAAATTTTATTATAAATTCAATCAATAAATTATGTAACAAATGAGCGTTTTTAAGTTAATTTATTTGAAAACTTCAAAGGTAAAAATACAAAGTATAGCAAAGTAGTAGCGAAAAACGGTTTGCAGCATTGCATTCAGCGTATTTGAGAGCCAATTACTGGAAATTCCCGAAGAAATTTTCCAAATTTTTTTAAGTTATGATCCGGCCTAATATATATATATATATATATATATATATATATATATATATATATATATATATATATATATATATATATATATATATATATATATATATATATATATATATATATATATATACATATATATATATATATATATATATATATATATATATATATATATATATATAATATATATATATATATATATATATATATATATATATATATATATATATATAGTATAAGATATATATATATATATATATATATAGTATAAGATATATATATATATATGTATATATATATGTGTGTATATATATATATATGTATATATATATATGTGTGTGTATATATATATATGTGTATATATATATATATATATATATATATATATATATATGTATATATATGTATAGTTGTTAATGCCATCGAAAAAGTATGGTTTTTAGTTGATAATGCCATCGAACAAGTATGGTGTTCAGTTGAGATTGGTCTGGAAAATATCTTACGTGGATGTATATATCAAATTGTCAGAAAATAGCTAAATCTATTCGACATGCTTATAAAGCTTGGAAAAATGGTAAATACACGGGAATTCTACTCTTTAGAGATTTCAATTTTTCAAATATAAAATGGGTCAATGATGGGTCATATAAACTTGAAAATGATTCAGATTTGATTGCCTTAGAATTTATAGAATTTTTAAGCGATTGCTTCATATATCAAAATGTCTTGTTGCCAACATTTCAAGTTAGCTTTGGGTTTGACACAAATTTATTAGACTTGGTCCTCACAGAAAATAGAAATCGGGTTTTTTCTTTGAATCACTTACCTCCCCTAGGTGGAATTGAACATGGACACCATACATTGAATTTCAAATATTTTTATAAAAATAACAATATTGATCAAAAACCAAAAATTAAAAAAAAAATTATTAAATAATAAAGGAAATTATGAAGAACTTTCAAAATATTTTACAAGTTTTGATTGGGAAAATGAGTTTAAAGATTTAAATGCTAGTCAAACTTATAAAAAATGGCTAAGTATATATCATACTGGATGTGGTAAGTTTATTCCAATTATTAGATACAAGTAAAAAATATGCTCCATGGATGATTAAAGAACTTCGAAAAATGGTTAAGTTAAAGAAAAGGTTATGGTACAAATACAGGCGTTGAAAATTTAAACAAACTGACATGGCAAATAACTATAAAACATTGAACAAAAATGTAAAAAAAAGAGTCAATAAAGATATAAGAGCTTTTGAATTAAATTTGGCTAAAAACTCAAAGAACAACCCTAAAAGTGTTTATGCATATTTAAATAGTAAAATAGTTATAAAAGATTCAACTAAAGCACTCAAAACCTTGGCTGGTTCAATTATAACAAATGAAGTAGATATTGCAAATTGTTTAAATGAGTATTTTGTTTCAGTATTTTTAAAAGATGAGGTATTAGACCATGTAACTTTTCCTTCAAAATGTAATTTTTATTGTAGCGATCCAAGTTTTAATGACACTGATGTTGAATATCATTTAGTAAACCTTAATGTTAATAAAACAACTGGTGTTGAAAAAGTTCATCCTCGTGTTTTCAAAGAATGTTCAAAATCACTTTCTCATCCTTTATCACTGATCTTTAAAATGTCATTTTATAGTGGTGTTATACCAAACAAATAGTTAACTGCAAACATAACTCAACTATTTAAAAAAGGGGATAAGTTAGATCTTTCAAATTATCGACCAATATCAATAACATCAATAGTATGAAGGGGAATGGAGAAAATTATTCACAATGTTATGATGAACCATTTGGATTTAAATAAGTTAATAGCAAGTGAACAGCATGGATTTGGTAATGGTAAAAATTGTTGCTCCAATTTATTAGAGACTTTAGATTTTATAACAAGCAAAATTGAAACTGGTAATAATATTGATATAGTATTTTTGGACTTTGCAAAAGTCTTTGATTCAGTTTCTTTATCGAAATTATGCTGCAAGCTTTATGGTTATGGTTTTCAATCCTATATCCTACAATGGTGTAAATCATTTCTCAGTAATAAAAAACAACAAATAGTTCTGGGTGAGTTTGTTTCAGATTGGCAGGAAGTCACAAGTGGAGTTCCCCAAGGTTCTGTCCTCGGTCCACTTCTGTTTATCATATTTATAAATGACTCAAAAGTAAACATACTAAATAAATTAGAATTATTTGCAGATGATACAAAAATAATTTCGGTAATTAATAATGAAAGTAACAACAATGCTCTTCAAGGAGACTTAAAAAAGTTATTAGACTGGTCGAATAAGTGGTCTATTAAATTCAACAGAGAAAAGTGTAAAGCAATGCACATTAGTAATTCGAATCCTCAATTTAGTTACAAATTAGGAGATTACATTTTGCAAAAAACAGGAGTTGAAAGTGATTTAGGTGTGATAATATCAAATGACCTCAAATGGGAAAATGATGTTATCAGTGTAGCAAATAAGGCAAATCAAACACTGGGTTTTTTAAACACGGATTTAAATATCTTGATGTTTCCATATTAAAGTTATTATACAAAATTAATGTCAATAAATAAATTACATCAAAAGAACATTACACGATATTAAATCAAGAAACAAAAATTTTTAAATACATCAGTGAAAAAAATTCTTTTAAACAAAACACTTCTCACTTTTTTATAAGAAAAAAATGCTTTTTATTTGCTTTCAAATATTTTAATCAATGATGAAGAAATGATATATGTGATGAATTAGTTATCAAGAAAAACATTTTCATTAAAAAGTAAAAAATATTTTACATTCTTTCAAAACTAAAATTAAATTTAAAGTGTTTTAAAAAAAAATTGTATAAAATAATTAGAGTAACGGTTAAATACTTTTTTGTACGACTTTTATGAATAAATGTCACATAAACAATATTAAAAGATAATTTCAATATTCCAAAATAGAAAAGTAATGCTTAATGTACAACTACTGAATGCATAAGAAAATTGATATTTCGTGCGTAAAATGCAAGCTGCATAAAACTTCTTAACAAGGCCTTATGTGTGTATATATGTATATATATATATATATATATATATATATATATATATATATATATATATATATATATATATATATATATATATATATATATATATATATATATATATATATATATATATATATATATATATATATATATATATATACACACACACACACACACAATTGCCTGATTGTCATTAACTTTTACCATAAAATGTATATTTTATGTTTTCATAAAAAAAAATTAATTTAAAAGACCAAAAAAAGTTAAAAAACTTTAAAAGGTTTTTAAACTTTTAAAAGTTTTTTAACTTTAAAAAGTTTAACATGGTACAGTGTAACACATAGTACTTTTTAACAGAGTATAACAAGTTTTAATTGCCTGACTAAACTAAAATTCTCAGTTGATGTAGTAGCACTTCTTGCATGTTCACTTAATTGAAAGTTGAGGTAGCAGCACTACTCGCATGTTCTACCTATTTGTCAGTTGATATATGTAAGAAGTATAAAATAAAAATAAAAATAGATTTATTTAGATTAAAAAAAACTCAGATTTATTTATATAAAACAAAAAAAAAAACATTCTGAATGTCTTTAAAATTATTCCAGTCTATTAACTATATATATATATATATATATATATATATATATATATATATATATATATATATATATATATATATATATATATATATATATATAATATATATATATATATATATATAAATATATATATATATATATACAATTCTCAAAATATTTAAAATATATATAAATTATATAGATATAAAAATATATATATATTTTCAGAGTAATTATTATAACTCTAAAAATATAATAAATAATAAAATAAAAATTACCCATCGATAAACCCTGTAAAAATCTTGTAACAACAGCCCAGGGATAGTTAAACGAAAATCCAAACATAAGTGTTGAAATTGCAATGCATCCTCCGGACAACAAAAGGGAAAATTTTCTTCCACATTTATCACAGATGTAGCCCCATAATAGACTGAGGAAAATATAATTAATCATTTTGTAACACATCTAACATATTGTTACATGTAATTTTGTTAGAGCTAAGTAAAACAAGTAACAAAAAGTCAACTTGTTACTTTTTTAATTATAAAACTACCTGCTAAATATTAAAAATATTATATAAATAATATTAGTTAGAACCTTTTTAAATTTCTGTTTAATATTATCTATTAAGTTATATTTTTATGTTCTTTATAGATATCAATATGCTGAATACAAGTACAAAAATTAATGACTATACCTGCTAAATATTCTGGAAATAAACATGGCTGATGCAATAACTCCAGATTTTCTTCCTAAAAAGTAATTATCAATCGAAAATCAAAAAATAATAAAATGGGTTATTTGTGGAATTAGTATACTTGTTTGTGGAATTGTTATACTTGTTAGGTATTCTTATATAAGTTTCAAAGAGATAAGAGAGACAATAGATTGTCACTTTGAAGACTACATTTAATGTATATATGTACTGTATATATAATTGTGTCCAAATGAAATTTAACATTTTGTTATATTTTCTTATCAAGTTAACTTTTTTACTTGATATAAAAGAAATTTTTTATAAGTATGTCAAGTTAACTACAATGATGAAAAAGAAAACAAAAATTTTTCTTAGCTAACCTGGCAATAAACGACCTCTAACAATTTAAGGTCGTTTATTGCCGACCTCATTTGTCCTAATTTTGAGGGCTGTATATATATATATATATATATATATATATATATATATATATATATATATAATATATATATATATACATATATATACAAATATATACATATATACATACATACATACATACATACATATGCATACATATATATATATATATATATTTATATATATATATATATATATATATTATATATATATATATATATATATATATATATATATATATATACAAATATATACATATATACATACATACATATACATACATATATATATATATATATATATATATATATATATACATATATATATATATATATATATATATATATATATATATATATATATACATATATATATATATATATATATATATATATATATATATATATACATATATATATATATATATATACATATATATATATATACATATATATTTATATATATATTTATATATATATTTATATATATATTTATATATATACATATATATATTAGGGTTATTCAAAAATAGGTCATCTCAAAAATTTAAAAAGAGCCCTAGCTTATGATCTGCTCTAACCCTAAATAAGTACTTTTTTTTTGATCATCGGAAAGGTCCCCACAGAGGTAAAAGGGTCAATTTTCGCTCTGTTTTTAGGAAAACTTTACTCCGCTTGTGGGACCCTTAAATTTCAACTAATTTAAAAAATAAACTATCCAATAACATGGTAATGAGTTATACAACTTAAGTTTAAGGGGCTGTTTTCATAAATAAACATTAAAAGTATTTGTTTTTTTCAGCAAAAATTGGGTTTTAGTGGGTATTTTTAAAATATCTCACACTTCAATTTTTGTGTATAATTTTATATTTGAAAATATAACTTTTTTTGCTGAACAAATTTTGTTTGGAATAAAGAATAAAAAAGATTTTTAAATAAAATAAAAAATAAATTTTTCATTTTCAAAATTAAAATTATTTTATCTAACATACTTTTATGTAAACATTTTATTTCAGATTAACATAAAATATTAATAACTTATATGATGCCACCCAAAAAGAAAATTGAAAGAGTTGATAATACTTTTCTAGTGGGAAAAATAAATTGTACTATTCCCAACACTAAATTTGCAACTGCACAAGAAATTCTTAAATACTACAACTTTCTGAGAAAAACTAAATCTGAAGTTAAACTGAGTTTTATTGTAGGATGTCCAAACAAAAGTAGATCATTCTCACCATATTGTCCTACCAGTCAGTTACATTACTGCATAATATCTAAACTTGTAGTTCCATGGATACGTAATGGATTTGAAGTAAATGCAACTCAGAAGCTAAGGTAATAATAGATCAAACTGCATAACCTTATCAAAATACTAAAATATATTTAATAATAATAATTCCATTTTATAGGATTAAGGTCAAAAAAATAGTGCAGGACTGGATGAAGCTGAAAAGTTTAAGCAAAAGAAACAACCCTGTTGAAGTTAAAAAAAGGAAGAACTTTATAAAAAATATGAAAAAGGTTTTCTGCATTTGAGAAAACCCACTAAATACAATTGAAAAAATAAGGAAAGATAGGTTGAGAAACCAAAATGACAAAGAGGAAGACATAGCTTTTCTTAAAGACCAGTTAGGAAAGGAAAGGAAAGTTAGAAGGATTGGATAAGAAATTTTAGTACTCATTAAAAAAAAAGTATAAATCTAAATGTAATTATAACAAATTAAACAATGTATCTGATACTGATTCTGAAAACTAATTTAGTTCTTTTAATACCAATAAAAGCAATTCAACTGATAGTGAATTTGAAATTGAGTCATATATTGATCCTACAAAGTCTGTCAACTTACCCAAGGATATCTTGCACTGTACTGCTCACACAGCAGTTGGAGAGGGTTTAACTCCACATCAACATATAGCAATTCTTAGCAGTATTATTGTCAATTCTGGAGGATGCATGTCTAAATCTTCATAGAATGCTGTGTTTATGGGTGCAAATGAAATCAGAAACCATATAAAAGGCATTTCTAAATCTTCAAAATCTCTAATAACATTTCATTTTAGTGGAAAAACTGTGGAAGAACTTACTGAAGGAAAACAGTTTTCAAAAGATATGTTAGCTGTTCTTGCTATAAAGACAAACCGAGTTACTTGGAATTCCAGCAATTGACTCAGGTTCTGGAGAAGACCAAAAAGAAGCTACAGAAAAACTTATTTCTAACTTTGGATTAGAGGATAAAGCTCACTGTCTTTGCTTTGATGCCACTAGCGCTAACACAGGTAAAGCAAAAGGAGCTTGTACTAGAACCATTGAGCACTTACAGCGCCCTACGATTTTAACTGCATGTCGATGCGATATTTTTGAGTGCCATGTTACCCATTTTTGGGAGCTTTATCCAAGCAGCCATACTTCAGGACCAGAAAATAAATTATTTAAAGTTCTTAAGAACCATTGGAATGATCTAGATACTGAAAATCAAGATTTAAAAAGATTATCAACTCTATTGATTCCTGGATTAATGAGCAAAGGTTGAGTGCTATTCAATTTTGCAGATATATAATTAGCACTAAAGTCTTTAAGAAGGTGAGTAATAATAGCTTTATAAATTAATTTAATAAAATCTAATTATCCCTCCCTATTTCCAAAAAATAGTATAGTAAAGTAGTACTTCAGTTATAATTTTCCAGTTTTACAATTTTGAAGTAAGTTATTTAAGTTATTATAACTTAAGAAATAAATTTGTTTACGATGGAAAGTTTTGTAAAGACTATCAAGAATTGGCTGAACGTACATTGATGGTACTGTCACCCGCGACCAGATTTAAACTTCACAATCCTGGAGCAGTTCACCATGCCAGATTCATGGGAAAAAGTTCATTTTACCTAGAACTGTTTCTACTTATGGAAAAAATCCCTGAAATCAATGAAGAGAGCAGGGATGAAATCACTGAAATGACAAAGTTCCTATCCATTTTTTACACTGAATAGTTTTTTAGAGCGGAGCTAAGTTTAGCAGCTCCAACACAGGTACACGGTCTGAATAATTTTTTTAAAATAAAGTTATAATTTTAAACAAATACAAAAAACTGGTATATTATTTATTTTTAAATTAAAAATAGAAAAATTTAAACCGTAACTATTAGGATATGAAAGCATACTGGCAGATGAAAAGGTTTGAGGAATCAAATAAAGCTGGAGCTTAAGCTGTTTCGAAATCCATAATGCGACATACTTATTACCTTGGCCCATATTTAGTCATTATAGCAATGGCAGATCAGAAATGTAAAGAACGTGGCAATATGGCTAAGAGACTATTTGGTCTAAAACGAGCCCCTATAGAGGAGTATTCCTTAGAATGACAGATATTGGATAAAGACATTCTAATGAGCTTAAATTTTTTCACAGGATAAGCCTCCCAGTTTAGTTCCACTAGTTACAGAGAAGTCCTGGCTTGTATTTGACATGCTTCGTCATAGAAAAGCTGAGGTTCAATGGATGAAGCTTCCTCTAGATTATTGATTTTTAAACGATTTCTTTCAAGAATTTAAATCAGCTATCATGAATCTTGATGTTGTGAATGATTGTTCAGAAAGAACAGTCAAACTAGGTCAACAACTTGTTAATAAAGTACGTTCAGAAGTGAAAAGGCAAGATACGTTTCTTTTTACTCATGTGTACAAGCGAAGTCGAAATGGTAGAAAAAGGTTAGATCATGCCAAAGCTGCACTCAATAGTATTATTTAATATCTTTTTTTTTGATCTAATATTTTTTTGAAACACTTATTAATTTTGTTAATTTTTGGTTTTTGTTTTGTATTGGTAAAAAAAATTTTATTGCATTTAAACAAATATTTATTTTTTTTAAAAAAACATTTTATGTTGTGATGATTTTCAATGTTTTTTTATTCTTCTGAAAGTTACTTAAAAAAGTATTTATGAAAAGAGCCCCTTAAACTTAAGTTTTAGAACTCATTACCATATTATTGGATAGCTTATTTTTTTAAATTGGTTGAATTTAAGGGTCCCTCAAGCAGGGTAAAGTTTTCCTAAAAATGGGGCAAAAATTGACCCTTTTGCCCTCTGTGGGGAACTTTCTAATGTTCAAAAAAATTTTTGTAAAAAACTTTAAATACTAATTTGGGGTCAGGGCAGATCATAAGCTAGGGCTCTTTTCAAATTTTTGACATGACTTATTTTTGAACAACCCTAATATATATATATATGAATTTTTTACTAATTTATTATTGCTCTGTTCTTTAAGAACATATATATATATATATATATATATATATATATATATATATATATATATATATATATATATATATATATATATATATATATATATATATATATATATATATATATAAATACAGGTCTTGGAAGGAAGCAAGAGCTTTAGCTCTCGCTCTCGCCCACACTACCCTAAAACGGTTTACAGGAGCAACTTACAGCTCTTGCAAAAGTATTTTTTTCTCTCAAAAGTTTAATTAGCATTGTAACTAAAATGAAATACGCAAAGTCATTAAAATTTAATTCATTAGATAATAAACAGGCATGGTTTTTGCAAGTCAAAGAAAATTTTACTTCTAAAGAATTTTTTCACGGCGCAACAAATGATGCTTGTTATGTGTATATTATTGTAACATTAACATTACAAGCATATGCTAGTAATAAGTATAAAACCAAATTTTGTGCCTAATTAGAAATTTTTATATAAATAAACAGATAGCTTGTGCAAAAACTAAAAGCTCTCGTAAAAAGCAGTTTAGAGAAGCAGCTCACATGGTTCACCATGTTGGTTATAGGAGAGCATTTCTCTGCTCTTGCGCTTATTTACTCCTGCCAAGGTCTGTATATATATATACAAGGCTTGTGATGAAGAAACTTGCCAAGTGTTTATAATGCAAGCAATCGTGAAATTCAAAATTATTTTACTATTAAAAATAATTACACACAAACGTTTACTTTATGTGGCACCTATCTTAATTAAATCATAGCAAAAGACAACAACAATTATTTTGGCTATTATTTATAAAAGTACACATATTTTATGATCAACTGGAATTGTTTCAAACTCTTTCTATAATATATTTTATAAACTTCGATTAGATTTATTATCTTTAAAAAATGGTTGCGCTTTTTAAACTAATGTTAAGTAACAGTTAATATTTTTAACTTTTATAATGTCACAGATGAATGAATAATAAAAGAGTTAACGACTTTTAATTAATGCTACGTAAGTGTCATTAGTTAAATATGTTAGTTTCAACTTTATTAGAAAAAGAATTCTCTAGAAAAAAAGAACGCTGTAACGCTTGTAACACTGTAAGAAAAAAGAGTACAGCTTGTAACGCTGTTACAGCTTGTAAAATTGTAAGAAAAAAATAATGTAGTGACACTGTTCAAAAACAGTTTTTTTTATTAAGTTTTTTTAGGTTTAATTTTTTTAATCTTTTGTTGACAATTTTTTTAAGTTATCATTTTTTTTAACTTTCTCATAGTTTAGTTTGGTTTTTTCAGCACATTTTTGAAATAATTAAATATTTATATTTAACAATCAATTTAATGATTAAATGTCAACATTGAAAAAATCTCTATTATGAATATTTATTATTGTTATATATTATGTGTGAAATATTACAAACAATAAATCAATTAAATCTTGATATTTTTACAAAATTAAAAATATTCTGCAGTTTTAATTTTCTCAAGTGATTTTCTTATTTCCTATTCTTATTTCATTTTCGCATTTTTATATTCGCATTATGTTTCCACATGCGCTAGGTTAAAGTAGTTAATATTCCATTATTAAAATTAGCAACTGCTAATGATTTTAAAATATTCATTCATTACATTAGTGCAAAACAGAAACTTGCAAAAAGCGAGTGACAGTGCTTTTTATATTTTATATTAGCGCTTTGATAATATTATATCTTTAACTAAAAAAT